>NW_028270170.1:16692236-16846221 GCF_037043375.1 Chiloscyllium plagiosum | reverse complement strand
GCGTTTCTAATAAAGTTTAGGCACCTGCCCTGTGTTCTCAATTAGGAGAAAGTTAGGACTGGGGATCAAAGTCAAAAAGTGTAGCGATGAAAAAACACAGCCGGTCAGGCAGCACCCGAGGAGCAGGAGAGTCGATGTTTCGAGCATTAGCTTTTTGACTGTGTTCTCAATTGTCCACCTTATTAACTGAGGAGGTTCTCTTTGATAAAAACGTGATGACAGCAAAGTGAAGAATACCAACAGGGCAATTGAGATTTTAGGGTCTATCAATCTAAGTGTGAGTTGTTTCTATTGAGGGGGTTTTGGTCGACGTATCACTGCTCAGCGGGAAAAAAACAATTTAAATAAAAAAGTTATACTTGGAGGTAGATATACTGGGCATACTAGACCTCCATTTTTGAAGTATATCAGACCGTATATCACTCAGTTTTACTGTTCTTTCCAACTGGAGTGTTTGAAATATAGGTGATCATAAGCAAGCTATGAGCATCCCACAAAATCCTTATTGGCTCTCACATTTGTAATTAGACCTATGAACAATGTAGAGTTTTCAGGGATATGGGCCAAAGGCAGGGATATGGAGCAGGTATATCAGTCCCACTGCAACTTTGATCTCAATGAATAATAGAACCTATTCAAGGGGATGACTGGTGTATTCCTATTCCAATGTTATGACGTTTTAGAGAGAAGTGTGATTTGTATTTCTGACAGAAGGTCACTGGAACTGAAACGTTAACTGTCCACAGATGCTGCCAGACCTGCTGAGTCTCTTCAGCAATTTCTGTTTAATTTTCAGATCTTCAGCATCCCCAGTTCTTTGTTTTATTTTTAACAATTTGTACTTTTTGTTTGCATTAATTTACCTTTACCTGGCTAACTACTTGTCCTTGTTGTCAACAATAGTTATCAAGAAGACCAATGAGATGTTGATAAAATGGAGCAATAGGTTAAAAAAGGAGTCGATGGAACTCACTGTCTTTCAGGTCGAGGGATGCATTTTTGCCAAGAAAAAAAGAGCCTGTCGCTATACTCTGACTCGGTGCAGTGAACAGAGAGATTAAAGCTTTTCAGGACATTCAAGGTAATACCTAGGTTGACCAAGCTGTTTTAAAAACAAATCCAATTGAAATCTAACTGGAATCACGGTGTATGGAATGTAAAACTTAAAATGATTACAGTTGGAATACTAGGTGTAGCGTTGTGCTGTTTAAAGCAGAAAGAATACCGATACTTTAGCAAAGGCAAAGCACAGGTTCAAGAGGATGCTTTTAGTGTAAAGGAATAAAATTTGCAAAGTAAGATTTGAGTTTTTTTTTAAATCCATTAAAACACTGCATTTCGTGGGGTGATATGAGAGAAGCGTTTAAAATCATGAAAGGATGGGGAAGTGCCCTTCAATGTAGACTGCTTGTAGTCATTCAGGTGTCAAAGTGAGAAGCAACAGCTATAAGACTGAGTGTTAGACCATTCAAATCAGAGAAAGCTTCATGAAATTAACACTCAGGAGTCATAGTTTCAGCTGACACTTAAAGATTAAATTGCATTGGTGGAGGGAAATGAGGGAGATGGGAAGAGACTTGGAGAAAAATGATTGGAGTAGAGATTAAATGCTGTCACAAAATGGAGGGACCAAACGGACAATTTATGTGTCATAAGCTCTTATGTAATTTTTTTCTTTGCTGTCGAACACGTTGACTCTAGTAGCTCTCCAGTCTCTTAACACAATGGTGTTTCATCACCTGTGGGCTTAAAAGCAAATGATTGATGACTGTTTAATTCTGAAAGGCATCATATTTGAGCTGGAGCCTGGACGTGCCCATTTTCCAGCAGAGGTGGTTGTTAGAGGGCAACATTAGAAATCTTGGATGTCTTCTAATCTGTATGTTTCTGTCGTCCAGGTAATAGCTTTACCTACTGGCTACTTCAGGAAATTAAGAATTGATATTGGTGGAGGGAATGCACCACATGTGGAATGATGCTTAATGTTCTATATATATGTTTTTTTCCAAAGGAAATATTTTCATTAGTGCTCCTGCTAGTTGTGTAAAATTGTAATGTTACTCAGTAGGAAGTAACATTCAGAATGGTGTGACTTAATATATGTGGAAGCTGCTGCCCATTTTTGTTTTTTATTTATTGACAGATGCTTCTTATTGCTGCCTTTATCTTTGGGGTCCTGACTGTGTGGTTGTTGGTGTTGCTCTGCTGTGATATCTGCAATAGGTCAAAGGGTCAAAAGAGATCGTTCTTCAGCCTTCTGAGCCACTACCTGATTCACAGGGCTGCAAGTATCCAGAGCCTTTTGCAGCAACGCAGACTTGAACAGGACAGCAAAAATATTTTGCAAGTGCAGCAAAGCATTCTTCAGCACAGGATCCACAGGAACAGAAATACTGAGTATGGCAAGTTGTACCAATTCTCTGAAATCACGGATCACGAGACATTTCGCAATCTTCACCCACTGACGCGTTATGATCATTTTAAAGAATACATCGAGCGGATTAGCAAAGGGGAAGAAAACGTGTTGATTTCAGAGAGGCCAACTAGTCTCTCTAGGACATCAGGAACATCAGGCTCTTATGCCACATTGCTGAACACAAGGGAGACAATGAAGGATTTACAGCAGGTATTATTGGTACTGCCTATTATATGAAGTATCTTTGTGTATGATGTCTAACTCACACAAAAGCTAACTTGTGAACTTTTTCCTCCTATTCTTTCTCCTTTTTCTGGCAACCTTATTTTTCACTCTTCCTCAGCTAGTCACTAGGCTTCAGTTCTGAGGAATGCTCCCTCAACCCAAAATGTTAACTCTAATTTCTCTCCACAGATGCTGTTAGACCCGTTGAGCTTTTCCAGCAATTTCTGTTTTTGTTTCTGATTTACAGCATCCGCAGTTCTTTCGGTTTTTACTAGGCTTCACGTGGCTGGGTCCATGCATCTATCTCTGTAAAGTTTACCTTTTATGGCTATGTTTTAAGACACTATCTCTTTTCCCGTTAGGTGATATTTAAAGGGGCAGATGTATTATCTCCTTCTGGAGCCTTGGTAAACCAAACACATACCCATTTAGTTGTTTCTTAACAAAAAAATGGATGTTTCAAAAAAACACGTCACAGAAGGCCCTTGAAGCACAAGGCCATCTCAGAGAGGAATGTTCATGAGCAAGTTATCCAGGAGAAATTGGTAATCTTAAAGAAAAGGGTCACGGGAGAAGCTACAGAATGATGGGGGGGAGGGAGGGAGAGAGGGGGAGGTTGGGGGAGGAGTGAGATTGCCAGAAAAATGTAGACCAGGCAACCTAATAGCCCAGATCTTGCTTTTGGAATGTCAGTGAAGCTAACAGCATTCACTGTTATTGTGGAGTAAATCTGGCCGAAAATAGAAGGAAATATTTGACTTGCTTCAAAGATTGAATGTTCACTGCTGGGAATGGAGGATTTGAGATATAAAAATAGACTGGAAAGGCTGAGACTTCTTTCAATAGAGTGCAGCAGGTTGATGAGGGTGACCTTATTGAGGTTTATAAAATCATGAGAGGCATAGATAAGGTGAATGACAAGTGTCTTTTCCCTAGGATGGGCTGCTGCAAATGAGGAAATGAAGAAAGGACATGAGGGTCAACTTCTTACATAGAGAATGGCTCGTGTGTGGAATGCACTGCCAGAGGAAGTGGTGGATGCAGATGCAATTAGAATGTTTAAAAGTCATTTGGATAAGTCCATGAGTAGGAAAGGTTTGGAGGGATATTGTCCAAGCAGAGGCAGGTGGGAATGTGGTTGGCATGGATTGACTGGACAAAGGTGTGTTTCCATACTATATGACTCTGTGACATTTAGATTATAGTACTTAAAATGAATTAATCCGTAAGCACACCTATTCTGAGCATGCCTCCTACCTCTGCATCACTGGCCACAGGCTTGTATTTGAGTGTATCAGTGCTGTCTGTCCTCTTTTCTATTGCATAGCAAGGAGTCTGTATGCTATCTGTATGTGCTTGTGTGCTGTGGTACATCTGAGGAAGCAGTTCATCTCTTTATATGTTAAGATGCAACAGATCAATGCTTCTAGTGCTGTCCCAGTGTGTGACCCACCAATCTGGTGCCGTACTGTTGCTAAGAAGATTGGATCCTAACTGTGCTCCCAATCCTCTTATATTTTTTGAAGGCCAATTGTGATTTTTTTGCTGAAATTTCAAGAGTTTTGGAATTCAAATAATTATGCCACGAGGGGCATTTATTGAAGTTGACTTGTGCCTTTAATGTTTAATCTTGATTACAAGCGACTCCCAGAGGATTACCAGGATTTTAGAGATAAGCGTTCCTTTTTTATATTTAAATCTTTTATTTGCTGAGGACTGAGTAGGTCACCTTTTAATTTCATGGCATTACATTGTACTGCCTGGTGCTTTTGACATGACCTGTTTAAAATGTCGGTGGTGGTAGCATGGGAAATTAGAAGCTGTGATGCCTTGTACTTGGATGGACCTGTATACTGCAGAAAGCCCACTACCTTCTGGGCATGTTACTTGAAACATTAATACAACAACAACAGCAACGTGTATTTGTTGATATGATTACTATTTAATATCCCTCACAGACAATGATGATTCTCTTCAGTAAGTCCGGAAGTGGCTGATGAGGCCATTTCTGGATCTGCAGGCTTATATTTTATGGTCTGTTTAGCATAAAGTATCCTAAGGAGTTTTATAATGCAAAGATTGCCCAATTTTCATTGGGATAGATGTCTTAAAACTTTGGTCAGAGAGCTAGATTTCATGGAGTATCTTGAAGAAAAAAAGTGAGATAAAGAGTGGATGAGATTCCAGAAAGGAATCTCAGAGCTTAAGACTTTGGCAGATGAAGGCTCAGTCATCAGAGGTGGAGCATCTAAAATTGGGGATGCTCAAGAGAACAGAGTGAAAGGAATGCAGGTATCTTGAAGGACATTGGGGTTAGCGCCGATTAGAAAGGAGAAGGGGCATGGATCAAGCCCATAGACAAATTTGACAAAAGGATGAAGAATCTTAATATTAATTTATTGCTTAACTGGGGTCATCAGCAAATGCAGCTTAAATCTTGGAATTTTGGACGAGTTCAAGTGGGGTGAAAGATTGGAGGTCGACAAGAAGTAAGTTGAAATAGTCAGGTCTCGAGGGAACAGAGAGAATGATGAGGGTTTCAGCAGCAGCGGAGGTGTAGTTGAGTGATGTTACTGAGGGTAATTGATTGGCTAGTGATAATGTGGATATCTGTTTGTTATCAAACTTGTAAACGTGTGGGAACAGGCATTGAAGTCATGGCTCATGATTCTGTATTGACCATTCAACTGTTAAGGATGGAAACAGGCATGTGCCACACCAACCAATCAGGTGATGGTGGAGAGATGTTAGTGAGAGTTTCGGTTGTCAAGTATGCAAATGGCTAGCGGACGTGACAAAGAATAACAGTGCATGTTTTTCACCTTCACATTGGATATCAGATGTAGCTTTGATAAGAACTGTCTCGGTAGGTTACTGTGGCAGGGATGGAAACTTAATTGGAGGAATCCACGCTGGAGTTATGGGAGATATTTGGGAGACAGTAGCACATTGAAGGATTATGAAAGGAAAGGAAGGTTGGAGATCAGGCATTAGTTTTAAGGACGATGTGAACTATCCTGATTTTGATGACACAAAATGCAGTTCAATAATATCATTCCTCTAGCAGGGCCCCTCTCCAGTTCAATAATACCATTCCCATAGCATGGCCCCAGAGCTGGTTCATTCGTAGTCATATAACCCCAGGTTATAGCCCAACAGGTTTATTTGGAAGCACGAGCTGTCAAAGCGCTGCTTCTGTATCAGGTGGTTTCAAAGCAGTACTTCAAAAGCTAGTGCTTCCAAATAAACCTGTTGGACTATACCTGGTGTTGTGTGATTTTTAACTTTGTCCAACACCAGCTCCTCCACATGATGGTGCATTCATGCCATTGAGAGGAAGCAATCTGTCTTCCTCTTAGTCTGGCTTACATGTGACTCCAGATCCACAGCAATATGGTCGATTCTTAATTGCCCTCTGGGTATGGACAATAAATATTGGTGTTGCCAGCGATGCCCTCATCCTCTGAATGAATTAAAACAAAATTCAGAACTTGTAATGGGTGCCCAAATTTGCTACAATTTCTCCAGTATTTTGAAATAGTTTTGTACCACTGCTTAGTTTGATTACCAACTGAAATGCTTTTTCTCGTCCTTTCATTCCAGGCCTTTGGAATGGTCTTTCATTCAATACTTGATGTCTACCCACGGACTAGAAATTTACAGCGGACTGCAGCTTTTTATTATCCTCCTAACAGGAGTAATTCAGAATCAGGAATTCCAATTGTCTCCAATTTCCCCTCTCCCATGACTCCCACGTTCAAGTTGACTATGTATTCCACGCCAGCTGCTGGGTTTGAAATTGCAACTGAACCTGAAGCATTGTACATTCACCTACTTTTCGCCCTGAAAGACAGAACATTGGGAATGCTGGAGGCTAACTTTGCTTCCACAGTGTATCACACTTTTGCTTTGTTGCAGAACAAGTGGGAGCAACTGATTGAGGACATTAGGTTAGGTCAAGTCAACCCCAAGCTGAAGATTACCAATGATATTCGCCTGAGGCTCGAAGCTCAGTTGAAGCCTGATCCTCAAAGAGCCTCCAAGTTGGCTGCAGAGTTTGAGATTGGATTTCTTGGGATTGCCCGTCGAGTGTGGCCCCACCTCAACTTGGTGCTTTCTGTGGATTCTGGCTCAAATGAACTGTACGGAAATCACCTGAAACGCTTCTATTGTCAAGGAGTTCCTGTTTACTCTCCAGTTTATGCAGCCACTGAAGGTAATGATGGATCAGTCCCTCACCACATTACTTTACTCTATCATCTGCATTTCTTTTCCCCCGCCTACGTTGTTCAGGGTCAAGCCAACACAACACCCTACTTCCCGACTCCATCAATGTCAGAAATGAAAGCAGAAAATGCTGGAGAAATTCAGCCTCTGTAGAGGAAGAAACAGAGTTAATGTTTCAAAGTCTGGTATGACTTCTGGACCCTGTGTGGACCTTTCAAAACGAGTTCCAACACAGTCATATTTGACTGAAAAATATTAACTCTGTTCCCTGCCAGACCTATTGAGCTTCTCTTGCACTTTCTGCATTTATTTCAGGTCTCCAGTATCTGCCATACTTTGCCTTAATCCATCTATGTTAGTCTGTACCTGACTGCTACAAACTTATGAATTAGGAATAGAACTAGACTTGTGCAGCTCTTCACTCCTGCAACACCATTCATTAAGATCCCAGCTAATGTGTGTGTGTTTGTAATTCGATCTTCCAATCTAACTCTGATAATCTTCGATTCCCCTGCCTAACATCTGTCCACCTCTACCTTAAAAATATTCATTGGTCCCCAGCTCCACTTCCTCCTGAGGCAGAGTCGCATCACTTGTGAGTAAAACAATTCTCCTCATCTCTTTCCTAAAAGAGTCCCTTCTAATTTTAAAATCATTTCCCCTGGGTTTGGACTGTCCCACAAGAGGAGACATCCTTTCCACATTCACCTTGTCAAGACCCTTCAGGGTCTTCGATCTAATCACCCTTTGCCCTTCTGAATTCCAGTGAAAGCAAGCCCAGCCTGTCCAATTTTACGTCCTAAGACAACCTGCTCATTCCGAGAATCAATCTAGTAAATCTGCTCCAAACTACTTCCAATGCGCTCCCATCCTCCTTTCAATAAGGTGGCAAACACTGCAGACAGTATTTGAGATGTGATTTCACCAGTGCCTGAGATGTGGAGGTGCCGGTGTTGGACTGGGTTGGACAAGGTCAAAAATCACAGAACACCAGATTATAGTCCAACGAGTTTATTTGAGAACACAAGCTTTTGGAATGCTGCTCCTTCATTAGGTGACTATCATCTGATAAAGGAGAAGCTCTCCAAAGTGAGTGTTTTTGAATAAACCTATTGGACTATAACCTGGTGTTATGTGATTTTTGACCTTGTATGCATCTTTACTTTTATATTCCATTCTTCTAATAATAAAAGCTAGCATCCCATTAGCCTTCATGGTTACATGCTGTAACAGCACATTAACATTTGTAACTCAAGGCTGAGAATATCTGGATTCCTTTGCACCTTGGGATTCGAATGTTCTGCATTTTTATTCTTCCTGCCAAAGTGAACACCTTTACATTTTCCCATGTTATATGCCATCTGCCAGATTTTACCCACTCACTTGCCTATCTATATTGTATCCTTGTTATGTTATTTTCACAACAGTTTCCTAGTTATCTTTGTATCATCTGCAAATGTAGCCACCATACCTTCAGTCCTGTCATCTAAGATGTTGATACGAATTGTAAGTGGTTGAGAGCCCACCACAGACTCCTGTGGGATCACACTTGTCACATCCTAGCCAGTTGGACAGAGAACATTTGCTTCATACTTTGTTCTCTGCTGGGCAAACAATCTTGTATCTGTGCAACATGTCCCCCACTACGCCGTGAGCTCATACCTTGACCATGAACCTTTTATGTTGATACTTACCAAATGCCTTCTAGAAATCCAGATGCAATACATCAGTGGACTGCATCTGCAATGCCTGTTACTCCTTTAAAGAATTCCAATAATTCGATAGAGCAGGATTTCCCTTTTACAAACCAGTGATTTTTCATCCCAAGTCATTTTAAAACAACCAGGAGAAATGGATGCCAAATCTAGGATGGAAACGTTCGAAATGGTCACCAAAAGCCCAGTTGGAGGTGGATTTGAAGGAGAGTCTAAAATGACAGTGAGACACAGAGTTTAAGAGCAGGAAGGTGATGCTGGAACTGGAGAAAGCATTGGTTAGGCAACAGTGAGAGTATTGTGTGCAGTTCTGGAATCTCAATTATAGGAAGGATGTGATAGCACTAGAGATGGTGCCTGGTCTGAAGAATTTTGGTTATGAAGAGAGATTGTACAGACTGGCGTTGCCTTCCTTAGAGCAGAGAAGATTGAGGGGACTTGATTTAAGATGTATAAAATTATGAGGGGCATATATAGGTAGACAGGAAGGAACTTTTCCCCCTTAATGGATGGATCACTGATCAGTGGGCATAGCTTTAAGGTAAGGGGCTGAAGGTTTAGAGGAGATGAGAGGGAAAACCTTTTCACCCAGAGGGTGGTGAGAATCTGGAACTCTCTACCTGTCAGAGTGGTAGAGGTGGTAACCCTCATAACATCTATGGCACTTACGGTGCCAAGGATACAAGGCTATGGGTCAAGTGGTGGAAAATGGAATTAAATAATCATAGAGATGTACAGTAATTAGGTGGTAGTCGTTGACCAGTATGGATGCAATGGGCTGAAGGGTCTTTTTCTGTACTGCAGATCTCTGTGACTTAATGAGATTACCAAGCATTGTTGATTAGCTTGCTTTTTTTTCTCTTGCCCACAGACTGGAAGTGCACGTCACCTCATGTCTAACTCACAAAGTTTTGGGAAACTCCAGTGCAAGTAATCACATTTCCACTAATGATTGTTTGGAATGTAACACAATTTACTGTGTAATCTCCCTAGTTGTAACACTCCTTTTTTTAAATTTAAAAACTGAATATGTTTGAATTTTCATGACCTAGTGGAGTGACTTGCCTCTTGTTGGGCTGTGAGATCTGGCAATTGCAATTTTATTTAAACACCTTTATTTTTTCAAGTGGTTAATGATCCCATCAAAGAAAACTAGCTGGTAATAAGCTTCATAATCTTACAGCTAAGACAACGTTACATGTTGGATTCCTTTTATGACGGGTTGTAGTGGCTGCTCCTTGTTAGGTAAAGTGATTTCCATGTGTCTTTTCAAGGTAACAGCTGTTTTTTAAATCTCTCTCACACCTGTTCAGTCCCACATCATGAAGAGTCCGCCTGAAAGAGTTAAATAAGCAAAGCAACTTATCAGCACCATATTTCCCCAGTGCAGCTGATGCTGTGATTTTCACATTGTAGTACACGCAAGGCAGATTCTGGAATTGTTTCAGGCAGATGAAATTCTGGAATAAAAGGTAACATTGTATGGGCTGGGAAGCAAAGACTGAACCCTCACCACCAGTGTTCTGCCTTGTTTCTGTGGCAGGTAAACATCCAAAGGCTGGATTAGTGCTGATAACCAGGTTCCATGCCATATTGTCCATATGCCTTGGAAGTCTGATATAACACTCTTATTGGGGTCCATGAAATTGAGACTGCTTTATAGCTCAACCACAGACTGATGGTTCCATGTAGAGCAAATATACGTAGTGGGAGTCAGAGCCATTGGGGAAGTCTGCGTTGAGGCAGGGCAGAATTAGGGCCAAAGGGTTCATTGGGTTGCCCCACTTGGGAGCAGGAGAGCCTGTACAATAAGAAAATTTGCAACATGTTGATCCACATTGTATTCGACTTCCACTGGAATTCTATGTATGAGTTGTTAGTGGTTTGCCAATCAGTATCCTTTTCTGCTTGCAATAAAAAAAACATTGTTCCTTTTGAAATTTGGCATTCTTGCATCTGTCCCGATGAGTGCAGAAGGAAAAGCTTCATCAGGATGCCTTTTCTTTTCAACAATACAGTGCAATTTTTTTTTATTATGTATTAATTGAAAATCTTGATATGCAGCCTCAGATACTGCTGTATTCTGCTATTGATCTGGAGTATTTGACTTACCATGTTGGTCAGGTCTTTTTAAAAATTTGTTCATGGAATTTGGGCAGTATTGGCTTGGCCAGTGTTAATTAATTGTCCCTCAGTTAAAACCATGAAGACAGTAGTGGTGAGCTACTTGCATACGCATTAGTCCTTGGGTGTACTGTTGCGAAGGGAGTCCCAGGATTTTGCCTTAGCAACAGTGAAGGAATGGGGATATATTTCCAATTCAGGATGTTGTGTGATTTAGTGGAGAGCCTGTAGGTAATAATGTTGCCACATAAATAATTGTGCACAATTGGTGATGACCCCATCGACAGAGGTTTTATGGAAGGGCAGGCA
Organism: Chiloscyllium plagiosum; assembly: GCF_037043375.1. Lineage (NCBI taxonomy): Eukaryota > Metazoa > Chordata > Chondrichthyes > Orectolobiformes > Hemiscylliidae > Chiloscyllium > Chiloscyllium plagiosum. The sequence continues at coordinate 16,835,205 of NW_028270170.1, read as the reverse complement.
ATTCTTCAGACACAGTCATGCTTTTGAGATGCCTGGTATAATCCAAACAGATGTTCCATTCTTCACGTTGTAAACCCAGGAGGAAAATCCAGTCAAACTTATAGAGTCATCGAGATGTACAGCATGGAAACAGACCTTTCGGTCCAACCTGACCACACCGACCAGATATCCCAACCCAATCTAGTCCCACCTGCCAGCACCCGGCCCATATCCCTCCAAACCCTTCCTGGTCATATACCCATCCAAATGCCTCTTCAATGTTGTAATTGTACCAGCCTCCACCACATTCCATACATGTACTACCCTCTGCGTGAAAAGGTTGCCCCTTAGGTCTCTTTTATATCTTTCCCTTCTCACCCTAAGCCTAGTGCCCTCTAGTTCTGGACTCCCCGACCCTAGGGAAAATACTTTGTCTATTTATCCTATCCATACCCCTCATAATTTTGTAAACCTCTATAAGGTCACCCCTCTGCCTCCGATGCTCCAGGGAAAACAGTCTCAGCCTGTTCAGCCTCTCCCTATAGTTCAAATCCTCCAACCCTGGCAACATCCTTGTAAATCTTTTCTGAACCCTTTCAAATTTCACAACATCTTTCCCATAGGAAGGAGACCAGAATTGCACGCAATACTTGAGAATGTTTGTTGTTGTTGTATTGCCATAGTCTTACCAGACCATAGAGGCTGCTCTCTCATTAGAGAGAGAAGCGATGGATGGTGATTTAACCTGAGGGCTACCAGCCGTCAGGCAAGGGAAGAGGTTGCGAAGGAGAGTCTTTCATGGTAACCTCAAACCAGTGATGGGAATTGAACACACGCTGTTGGCATCACATTACTCAAAAACTGACAATCCAGCCAACTGAGTTAAACCAGTTCCCATACCCGAGAATAGCACGAACTGGTCTGACTTGTATTTCTGAAAATGAGACTCCGGTTTGACCAATATGTTCATTTTCATGTTCTACTGTTTTCAACAGTGTTTTCTTCCTTCACCTTAAGTATTTTTTTCTTTACCCATCAATTTTGACAGTTATAGGTTAGTTCTTCAACTTATTATCTAAGTAGGAGAAAGTGAGGTCTGCAGATGCTGGAGATCAGAGCTGAAAATGTGTTGCTGGAAAAGCGCAGCAGGTCAGGCAGCATCCAGGGAACAGGAGAATCGACGTTTCGGGCTTCCTGAAGAAAGGCTTATGCCCGAAACATCGATTCTCCTGTTCCCTGGGTGCTGCCTGACCTGCTGCGCTTTTCCAGCAACACATTTTCGGCAGTTATTATCTAAGTAGTCTAGGTAAATTCGCCAGAGTTCTACCAGACCTTAGGTCTGCTTTCTCATTGAAGAGACAGAGTGGTATGTGTAGGAATGAGCTGCCAGAGGAAGTGATGGAGGTTGGTACAATTGCAACATTTAAAAGGCATCTGGATGTGTATATGAATAGGAAGGGTTTAGATGGATATGGGCCAAGTGCTGGCAAATGGGACTAGATTAGGTTAAGATATCTGGTCGGTACAGATGGGTTGGACTGAAGGGTCTATTTCCTTGCTGTACACCTCTATGACTAAGGGCAAATTTTCAATTATAAAGAAACTGCCATAGACTAAGCCATTTCCAAAATCCCTCTGTCAAACGCTGCAGTTGATTCCTGCTGAGCTAAGGGGTGCAGGGGGCCAACGACAGCCTCCTCCCCAAGACTGTACCCTGCTCAGTACAAGACTACCACCTTCTCCCCTGCCTCCCACCCCCAAAAACCAACAGCTTGGTTTCCTACATGAGGCTGAAAATGAGCATCAACAGGACTGGAGCCCAATTCTCTCATCCTCTGACTTTCTAACACAATTTCTAGCTGCATTTGGAGGAACCGGTGTTGGACTGGGATGGGCAAAGTTAAAAATCCCACAACACCAGGTTATAGTCCAACAGGTTTATTTTGAGGGACTAGTTTTGAAGCCTTTGAAAGCTAGTGCTTCCAAATAAACCTGATGGGCTATAACCTGGTGTTGTGGGATTTTTTACCTTCGAGCTGGAATTATTGAACGGGTTTTTAAGAGTTTCATTGGCCTAGCTCAAGGTTGCAAGTGGCACCATTTTCAAAAAGATAACTTCAGACTCCAATTAATTTTGTCTGTAACAGCTTAAATCTAGAGTACATGGCCTGAGGGCCTAAGAACACCTTTTCCTGAAGGGGATAGGCCAAAGAGAAACAAAGAAAATATTTTCAGAACTACTAAGGAAGGGTACAGGAGTGGGACTGATTCAGTTGCTGGTGGCAGATGGGTAACATAGTTATGATGGACCGAATAGCCGCCTTCAGTGTTTGTGTTTCATTGTGATTCTGTCTCTTTTTCTTAGGACTGATTGGTGTGAACCTGTGGCCAGAGAAAGAGAAACGGCATTACCTCTTATGCCCGCACTCGATGTTTTTTGAATTTATTCCTGTTGATCTCTGCGGTGAAGAGCAGCCGCAGACTCTGTTTCTGGATGAAGTGAAGGAAAATGAATTGTATGAATTGGTAATCACAAATGCAGCTGGTTTGTACAGGTACAGATTATAATTTTACTTTTAAAAAAAATTCATAAATGACAAATTCTGTATCTCATGTTCTTTTACGTTTGCCATTACAAGTTTTTTCATTTTGTATTCGCGTATTGTCTAAATGGCCTCCAAGGCCACATTTTTAAAACCTTCTCAGAAATGTCGCTGGTGATTCAATCTCCTCTCATCTCCCCACCTCACCTATGGAGGTGGCAGGAACCAGCAATGCTCTTGAGAACAGTGGTTCCCAACCTTCCCAGTATCAGGCCACACTTAAATGATACAAATAAATTCCACGTCACGCCCACTTTTCCAGCTGAATTGATGTGAATGTACAGCCGTGCTGGATCTCTGCACAGGTGCGGTGCCTGGGAGTCTACACATGGACAGCTCTGCAGATTTGCACAAGTGTAGTCCGTGGAAGTGCATGGTATCAGCAGATACTGCCTTCTCTCGTAGATGATGTGGCTCCAGAGAAGTCAGAACCACAGACGCAGTCTCGCTGCTCAGGGAAAGTGCCACTGCTTCCTGAAAGTTTCACAGCCGATGTTCAGTATTATCATTGGTGTGCGTTATTTTAGGAGAGTGTCCTTTTAAGAGGTGAGTCACATGACCATTGGTGAGTCATTAGCCAGGTTACAGGCTTATTTGGAACTGATTTGAGATTTTGCTGAGTGCACAGCTACAAAATCAATGCCTCCCTGCTGTGTTGCAATAAGCAGCGAGTTTCTATGTTCTTTGTTTCTGACTGGAGCGTAGTAACTGTCGAGTGTAGAGTAGGACACTTCATACCTTGTATGCTGTGGCATACCAGTTGAAAACTACTGCCTTCGAGGTTTTCCTGAAGGTTGTCCAAGAAAGAAGGGACATTCTTTTCCCTAGAGATGATGACCATAGGTCATCCTACCTGGATAGAGGTGTCTGCTGTGAGCAGTGCTTGGGAGCAGTTTGAGAGAACCTGACTCTGGTGCTGCAAGAGGATGAATGATTTGCTGCACTCTGCCAGGGTACGTACCACAATGTTTCACGCTCTTGTGAGTCTGAGTTAGCTCTGTTAGCTTGCCAGTGCAGAAGACTGCCACATAGAAGGTCAAGGTGTGTCCCTTCACTGCAGCTACCAGTGTGGCGCTACTGGCACCACAGTGGCACTGCCTCTTGCACAGTTAAAAGGAGCTACAGCAGTCAGCCGCTTGTGTGCCAACAAGTCACTGACCTTTCATCACAACAGGAGAATGTAGACATCTGATGGCTTTACACTGAAAGTTTGAATGGAACAAGGACAGAAACACTAAAGCTGGCCTTTAAGGTTGAGGCCCCTTTTGGTGTTTGGCCGTTTTTGTGGGTTGTGTTCAGGTTTTCTGTCAGCAGTCAGTGTGGCTTCTTCACTTGGCAGGCTTGCTGGTCCAGTCAAACTTTACCCCAAACTCTTCTGCATTGAACACTATCGAGCCGGGCTACATGTGATTGTGACTTCTCATGTGCTGATCGGCATGGTGAGGCTTCACCCCTCACATTGTCAAAGTTTGTACAAAGAAACGCCCTTGCTCATGAAGAAGCCAAGCAACTGAAAACATTTTTAGTCACCAGAGCTTTGAGGAAGTAGTCTACTTTGCCAAGTGCAGGTCACTTATAGATACTCAAATTTGTGAACACCCAATTTTTTTTTGGCTAATGGTTCACAGTCATGAGTGTAATTCTGCAGTACCGTGAATGTTTGAGAAAGCCGACCTGCCTGAATGATTCTGAGAGTTGAAGTGTAAAACTTTAAGCCACCATTGGGAAACTGTATTGTTGTCTCCTACCCAATTATATTCCCCCTTCAAACCAGTCTGGTTGGGGGAAGCTGAATGTGATTTCCAAAGATTTTATGCTTAACATCCTTTTTAATGTGTGAAAGCTCTTGCTTAGCTTGATGTTGGGACAAAAGTAGAATATTTAATCTCTTGAGCTGGTTAATCATTCAGTTAGATCATGCCGAATTTTCAATTAACTCCACATAGTCTCGTATCCCTTCGTACTTTTGGTTAATAAAAAATGATCAACATTGAATTTATAATGAACAATTCATTGTTCAAGAGAGTTCCAGACTTCCTCCCTGCAGCAAGTAGTGTTTCCTGATTTCAATTGTGTAAAGTTGTGTTATAATTTTTAGATTATGCCTCCTTGTCCTTGATTCTCAGTCAGGAAAATGTTTCTCTTTATCCTTAGGTGGGATTGAGAGTGGTGGGAAGGATGTAAAGAGGGTCCAAGGTGAGTTAGTCAAGTCGAGGGAGTAGGCAAATATATGGCAAAGACAGTGTAAATGTGAGGTACAAAAAAACTGAATGGAAGAATTTTATTGAAATGTTGATGCACAAAGAGACCTGAATGTTCTTGTACACTGGTAAAGCAAGCACACAGCTGCAGCAAGCAGTAAGGAAGGTGGTTGATACATTGGCCTTCACTGCAAGAAAATTTGAGTACAGCAGCAAGGAAGATTTGCTTCAGCTGTACAGGATCTTGGTGAGATAGTGCCTGGAGTTTTATGTGTAGTTTTGGTATAGTCTTATCTGAGTAAGATTATACTTCCCAGAGAGGCAGTGCAGAAAGATTCACCAGTCCAGTTTCCTGGGATGGCAAGTGTGAGGAGAAACGGTGTCAACTTGGCTTGTGTTCAATGAGTGTTGAAGATTGAAAGTGGAGCTCAGGGGTTGAAACAAAATTGTGACCGAGCTGGGCAGACTGGGCGCAGGGAAGATGCTTCTATATGTTTGAGGTGGATGGTTCTAGACCAAATAACCTCCTATCACAGACACAAGATAGGCCATTTAGGACTGAGATGAGGAGAAATGTTTTCACTCGACATTGAGTCGGTGAAATTCTCTATTATATAAGGGGGTGGAGGACAAGTCACTGAACATATTTGTGAAATAAATGGATCATTTTCTAGAGGCTAAAGATATCAATGATATGGGGGAAAGCAGGAGAAAGCACAAAGGTAAAGGACTAGTCGTGATCATATTGAACGGTGGAGCATGCTCAAAGTGCCGAATGACCTACTCCTCGTAATTTTCTACATTTCCGTTTCCTTAATAGCTTGAAAACTTTGATCAATTTCCACTTAATTTCCTAAAGTCTAGGGGACACAAGCCTAGTAGTGAAATTTCTCCTCATAATTCAACCCTTAAGAGTCCAAGTGAGCCGATATATCTACGGACAATCTAGTTGCTTTGAGGGTAGTTTATCCTTCCTGAGGGTGTGGAGCTCAGAACATCTCGTAGTGCCTGAGGTGTAGTCTGTGTTTTGTTTAGCTAAAGCATGGCCTCCTTGTATTTGAGTCCTCGAGGTATCAAGGCCAACAACCTTACTAAACTTTTGGATATTTTCTGCACTGTTTCTTGAGATTTTAATGATCGCGATACCCTGTCTCCAAAGTCTCAAACCGCCACTGTTTGTAACTTCCAAGCATTAAGAAAGTGGCATTCTCCATTTCCCTGAATAAGTTAACTCTATTAACTGCTTTGGTTCTATACCCATTACCTAACAGCATTCCATTCTTTTAGTTTCCAACTTAACCACCCTCTGCAGCGTTTTAGGAAAGAGTTCCAAATTTTCACGAAGCCTTCACACAATGAACTGAAGATAGTATTTCAGTTTTTTCAATCAGAACTTGGTTGAAATGTAGAAGAAACTGCATCCCTTTTATATTCCAGCCTCTTCAACTAAAGGCTAATGTTCCATTGGGCAATTACATTTTTTCCGTACCAGTTTTTCATTGGTTTCTGTACATTGGCTCTTAAATCCCTTCTCACCCACTTAAAAAATACACTGATCTAAAAATGTATAATCTCTCACTTTTTGACACAGCTTTATCTGTCACAGTATTGCCCATTTTTAAATCCATCAATGTCCCCTTGCAATTTTACCCATCTACTTTAGTGCTGTCAGTCAACTTGGATGTGTAGCTCTTTATTCCTTTATCTGAAATCATTGATATTTGTGACCTCTAACTGTAACTTGTGTGTTAAAGTTGTTCTTTTTGACAAATCCAGTTCTGGTGAGAACATTAGAACATAGCTTTTTTTTCATGCCCTCAGCTCCACCTACCCACCCTCTCACATTAACACTTAATTCCTTTTTTGTTCAAAAAAAATCGATCTTAGCTTTAAAAACCTTTACTGAAGTAGCGTCAGCTACTTCACTGGGCAGGCAATTCCATCGATTCACAACCCTCTGGGTGAAGAAATTCCTTCTCAATTCAGTCCTAAATCTGCTTCCCCTAATTTTGAGGCTATGCCGTCTTGTCTTAGGCCTTTTGGAAATCTAGGTACACCACATCTACTGAGTCCCTGTTGTCCATTGTGATCATAATGTCTTCTTTGAATTCCAGTAGATTAGTTAAGCATGACCCACCCTTCATGAACCTATGCTGTGTCTGCCCACCGAGACAATTTCTATCAAGATGTCTTGCTATTTCTTCCTTGGTAATAAATTCAAGCATTTTCCCCAGTACAGAAGTTAAGCTCATTGGCCTATAATTCCCCTCCTATTGTCTACCACCCTTTTTAAACAGTGGTGTCACATTTGCTGTTTTACCAATCTGTTGGAATTGCCCCAGAGTCCAGCAAATTTTGGAAAACTACCACAAGTGCACTTGCTATTTCTCCTGCCATCTCTTTCATTACCCTACGATGCATTGTTTTGGGGCCTGGAGACTTGTCTATCCTTAGCTCCATTAGCTTGCCCAACACTATCTCTTCCATAATAATGGTTGTTTCCAGGTCCTCACCTACTTTCGTCTCTGTCGATTACTGGCATGTTATTAGTCTCCTGCACTGTGAAGACTGACGCAGAATACCAATTCAATGTCTCAGCCATTTCATCATACCCCATAACTAAATATCCCTTCTCAACCTCTGAAGGACCAACATTTACTTTAGCCACTTTTTTTTCATTTTATATATTTATAGAAACCTTTGCTATCTGTCCTTCTATTCTGTGCTAGTTTTTTTTTTCTCATGTTCTATCTTACTTTTCTTCAGAGCTCTTTTTGTGGCTTTCTGTTGACCTTTAAAACTTTTCCAATCTTCTAGCTTCCTGCTGTTCTTGGCCATTTTGTATGCCTTCTCTTTCAATTTAATAGCCTCCCTTATTTCCTTAGACACCCATGGCAGATTACCCCTTTTCTTACAGTCCTCCTTTGTCACTGGAATATACTTGTGCTGAGCATTTGGGAAAAATTGCTTTGACAGTTCTCCACTGCTCATCAACTGTCTCACCATAAAGTCTTTGTTTCCAATCCATTCTAGCCAAGTCCTCCCTCATCCTATTGTAATCTCCCGTGTTTAAGCGCAGGACCCTGTGCCAGACGAGATCTGATGCAAATGGAGATCAGCTTTGGCAGAGTAGAATTGACCTTGTCAATGTTTTTGATGATGTTGTAAGACACTGTATTACACTCACTTAGCCACAGTGTGGTGCTCTAATATAAACTCTGTTGTTATGTAAAATGTCCATCTCTATCTCAGATGGAACTGTGAAAGGGTCACACCCAGTACTTTTGTACAAAGCCAGGAAGCTTAGGCTCATTGAAAACCAATGCAAACATCTTGACAATAGACAATAGGTGCAGGAGTGGGCCATTCTGCCCTTCGAGCCTGCACCATCATTCAATATGATCATGGCTGATCATCCTTAATAAGTATCGTGTTCCTGCCTTATCTCCATAACCCTTGATTCCACTATCCTTGAGAGCTCTATCCAACTCTTTCTTAAATGAGGCCAATTTCAGCTCCTGATTCAACTTACATCCGACATCCAGACTACTGTTTGGGGGCCTGTAGATAACTCCCAAGAGGGTCTTTTTACCCTTAGAATTTCTCAGCTGTATCCACACTGACTCTACATCCCCTGATTCTAGGTCCCCCCGCGCAAGGGATTGAATATCATCCCTTACCAATATGGCCACTTGAGAATCTGGAGCTGTTAAAATAATGACAACCTATTCCCTCTCCATTTATCAATCTTTGCTGTAGCACTCTTGTTTTCACTTTTCTCCTGTTTGATTTGATTCATTGTCACATGTACCAAGGAACAGTGAAAAGTTTTGTTTTACGTGCAGTACGGACAGATCATATTCTGGATTAGTGGTGCTGGAAGAGCACAGCAGTTCAGGCAGAATCCGAGAAGCAGTAAAATCGACGTTTCGGGCAAAAGCCCTTCATCAGGAATAAAGGCAGTGAGCCTGAAGCGTGGAGAGATAAGCGAGAGGAGGGTGGGGGTGGGGAGAAAGTAGGATAGAGTACAATAGGTGAGTGGGGGAGGGGATGAAGGTGATAGGTCAGGGATGAAGGTGATAGGTCAGGGAGGAGGGTAGAGTGGATAGATGGAGTGGATAGGTGGAAAAGAAGATAGGCAGGTAGGACAAGTCATGGGGACAGTGCTGAGATGGAAGTTTGGAACTAGGGTGAGGTGGGGGAAGGGGAAATGAGGAAACTGTTGAAGTCCACATTGATGCCCTGGGGTTGAAGTGTTCCGAGGCGGAAGATGAGGCGTTCTTCCTCCAGGCGTCTGGTGGTGAGGGAGCGGCGGTGAAGGAGGCCCAGGACCTCCATGTCCTCGGCAGAGTGGGAGGGGGAGTTGAAATGTTGGGCCACAGGGCGGTGTGGTTGATTGGTGCGGGTGTCCCGGAGATGTTCCCTAAAGCGCTCTGCTAGGAGGCGTCCAGTCTCCCCAATGTAGAGGAGACCGCATCGGGAGCCACGGATACAATAAATGATATTAGTGGATATGCAGGTAAAACTTTGGATGTGGAAGGCTCCTTTAGGGCCTTGGATAGAGGTGAGGGAGGAGGTGTGGGCGCAGGTTTTACAATTTCTGCGGTGGCAGGGGAAGGTACCAGGATGGGAGGGTGGGTTGTAGGGGGGGCGTGGACCTGACCAGGTAGTCACGGAGGGAATGGTCTTTGCGGAAGGTGGAAAGGGGTGGGGAGGGAAATATATCCCTGGTGGTGGGGTCTTTTTGGAGGTTGCGGAAATGTCGGTGGATGATTTGGTTTATGCGAAGGTTGGTAAGGTGGAAGGTGAGCACCAGGGGCGTTCTGTCCTTGTTACGGTTGGAGGGGTGGGGTCTGAGAGTGGAGGCGTGGGATGTGGATGAGATGCGTTGGAGGGCATCTTTAACCACGTGGGAAGGGAAATTGCGGTCTCTAAAGAAGGAGGCCATCTGGTGTGTTCTGTGGTGGAACTGGTCCTCCTGAGAGCACATACGGCGGAGGCGGAGGAATTGGGAATACGGGATGGCATTTTTGCAAGGGGTAGGGTGGGAAGAGGTGTAATCCAGGTAGCTGTGTGAGTCGATGGGTTTGTAAAAAATGTCAGTGTCAAGTCGGTCGTCACTAATGGAGATGGAGAGGTCCAGGAAGGGGAGGGAGGTGTCAGAGATGGTCCAGGTAAATTTAAGGTCAGGGTGGAATGTGTTGGTGAAGTTGATGAATTGCTCAACCTCCTCGCGGGAGCACGAGGTGGCGCCAATGCAGTCATCAATGTAGCGGAGGAAGAGGTGGGGAGTGGTGCCAGTGTAATTACGGAAGATCGACTGTTCTACGTAGCCAACAAACAGACAGGCATAGCTGGGGCCCATACGTGTGCCCATGGCTACCCCTTTGGTCTGGAGGAAGTGGGAGGATTCGAAGGAGAAATTGTTAAGGGTGAGGACCAGTTCGGCCAAACGAATGAGAGTGTCGGTGGAAGGGTACTGTTGGGGACGTCAGGAAAGGAAAAAACGGAGGGCTTGGAGGCCCTGGTCATGGCGGATGGAGGTGTAGAGGGATTGGATATCCATGGTGAAGCTGAGGCATTAGGGGCTGGGGAAACGGGAGTCTTGGAGGGGGTGGAGGGTGTGCGTAGTGTCTCGAATGTATGTGGGGAGTTCCTGGACTAGGGGGGATAGGACAGTGTCGAGGTAGGTAGAGATGAGTTCAGTGGGGCAGGAGCATGCTGAGACAATGGGTCAGCCAGGGTGGTCAGGCTTGTGGATCTTGGGAAGGAGGTAAAACCGGGCAGTGCGGGGTTCCTGGACTATGAGGTTGGAAGCTGTGGGTGGGAGACCTCCTGAGGTGATGAGGTTCTCTATGGTCTGGGAGATGATGGTTTGGTGATGGGGGGTGGGGTCATGGTCGAGAGGACGGTAGGAAGAGGTGTCCTCGAGTTGGCGTTTGGCTTCAGTGGTGTAGAGGTCAGTGCGGCAGACTACCACTGTGCCCCCTTTATCTACTGGCTTGATGGTGAGGTTGGGATTGGAGCAGAGGGATTGGAGGGCTGCGCGTTGTGAGGGTGAGAGGTTGGAGTGGGGGAGGAGGGTAGACAGATTGAGGCAGTTAATGTCCCGGCGGCAGTTGGAAATGAAGAGGTCGAGGGCAGGTAATAGGCCAGCGCGGGGTGTCCAGGTGGATGCAGTGTGTTGTAGGTGGGCAAAGGGGTCCTTGGAAGGTGGGCGGGAGTCCTGATTGTGAAACTATGCTCAGAGGCGGAGGCGGCGGAAGAAGTGTTCGACATCACGGCGTGTATTAAATTCATTGATGTGTGGATGGAGGGGGATGAAGGTGAGTCCTTTGCTGAGGACTGATCGTTCGTCCTCAGTGAGGGGAAGGTCTGGAGGGATGGTGAAAACTCGGCAGGGCTGGGAGCTGGGATCTGGTGTGGGTGTGGAGCTGGGAGTGGGGGTGGAGCCGGTAATTGGAGTGGATGTGATGGTGGGGGTATGGGGGTGGAGTCATGAGCAGGGGTGGTGTGAGATCATTGGGTGATAGAACAGAGTGAGGAATACAGAGGAATCTCAATTATCTGGCATTCAATTCACCGAATTTCGGATGATCTGAACAAGATCTCAAGGTCCCAGTGCGTGGCGAACTATGTTATTCAGCATCGATTTTCCGGCATTCAATTAACCAAACAAAATACTCCCCGCCTGGGTCCTTCAGATAATCGAGGCTCCTCTGTGCAAAGTTACAGCTGCACAAAAAGCAAGATTTAATATTAGATTTGAAATTGAGGGGTCCTTTCAGAAGTCTAATAACAGCGGGGTATGTGTGATTAAACTTTTGTATATTCTGCCTGATGGAAGAGGGTGGAGGCGATTATAACCAGGATGGGAGGGGTCTTTGATGTTCCCGAGGCAGCAGGAAATGTAGATGGAGTTAATGGATGGCTTTCAATTGAAATATTCAAAACATGCCGATGTAAAGTTACCGTGGTCCCAGAGCATTATAGGGCTGCTCTGTCATTAGAGAGGGATGACTGGTGTTGGTTTAACTGGAGGTTCACCACACCTTAGGCAAGGGGCAAGGATGAGAAGGTGGGACCTTTGTGGTAACCTCAGGCAGTCTGGGAATTGAACTCTTGCTGTTAGCTTCACACTGCATTAGAAACCAGCTGTCCGACCAACTGAGCTAACTGACTCCCTGCATTCTGATGTAGTCTTCTGGCAGTAGCCCTTTACAAATCCATTCAAGGGAATTCTCCACGTTGGCCTCATCCGTGTGTCTTTTTTTCCCCTGGCATTCATTCAGAGTTACTGGAAAGTACTGAAAATCAGAATTGTCACTTGTTTTTACTCTTGTGTCACTCACCTCCCCACTCCGGTTCCTCCCCCACCCCAGCCCCAGCCCCTTGCACTTAACTGTCATAGAATCCCTACAGTGTGGAAGCAGGCCCTTCGGCCCAACAAGCCCACACTGCCCCTCTGAAGAGTAACCCACCCAGATCCATTCCCCTACCCTATTATCCTATTTTTACCCCTGACTAATGTACTTAACCTACACATCCCTATGGGCAATTTAGCATGGCCAATTCACCTAACCTGTACATCTTCGGACTGTGGGAGGAAACCAGAGCACCAAGAGGAAGCCCATGCAGACGCTGGGAGAATGTGCAAACTCCACTTAGACGGTCGGCCGAGACTGGAATCTGTCTATGTGGAGTTTGCACATTCTCCCTGTGTCTGCATGGGTATCCTCCCACAGTCCAAAGATGTGCAAAATAGGTGAATTCGCCTTGCTAAATTGCCCATAGTGTTCAGGGATGTGTAGGTTAGGTACATTAGTCTGGTAAATATAGGATAATAGTGTGGGGGAATGGATCTGGGTGGGTTACTCTTTGGAAGGTTGGTGTGGACTTGTTGGGCCGAAGGGCCTGTTTCCACACTGTAGGGATTCTGTGACTGTTAAGTGCAAGGGGATGGGGGAGTGAGTTCTAAAGTCTGGTATTGTCCAGAAAGGCACTTAGTGAAGAATCATGCTGGAGTTGGCTTTTACTCAGTTTTCTATTTATTTATAGAGTGCAGTACTCAATCACATCAGTTTCAATAAATGTCCCTTCATATGTGCTAAAGTGAAACTCCAGTTAAAGAAGCATTAGCGCAAAATTAGACTCAATAATATGCTATCAAAGTGCACAGTAACGCTTGAGAGTTTACCTAAGGGCAGCTTGTGTTGGGGCTTTTCTACCTGTATAGCTTGGCTTACAAATGGTCGCCTCACATCACTTTATCCATCCACAGAGCTATGTTGCTGCAGTGCTGTCTATCGCCTTCACTGATGTTATTGTTAACATATTTTAAAGTATTACCTAGCTTCTTGAGTCTCCATGTAGGAAATTACATCTAGTTATCATTCACTAAGTGTGTATGAACAATACTTTTAACATTATTAGCTGCTCCCTGAACAATGTTTAAAGTGTTAATAACATACAGCAATTGAGAAAGTGGACTAATAAGTTTAGTTGCTCCATCTTTTTCCATTTCAAGTCTAGTTACTCGCTATGTCTTATTGTGTCAGAGGTTTAGATTTCATTTAAGCTTTCGGGTTTGAACAGGAAGGCAATTGAGAGATTCAGGATGGTCGATTGTGTGACATCTCTCTCTCCAAGGCTATAAGCAGGCTTTGTTGATCAGACTGTTCTTCACTCCTACTTATACTGATAAGGCAGAACAGCAAATGCAACAGTCAAGAAATTCAGCTGCACTGTGCCTGATTTTCAGACAATAATCAAGCTAAGCTTCTCTGAAGGGAGATTGTCGAGCTTGGATTAGTAACCCAGAGCCATCTGGAGAGTGGGTTCAAATCTCATGGCAGCTGGTGGTGGAATTCACTAATAAACCTGAAATATAAGCTTATTGTGAATGAATATTCCAATGTTGACATTTTAGTTCTAAAGTAGAGTTAAATAGGCTTTTGGTTTTTAATTCTATGAAAGTGACTTTTTTTAAGGGTCAGGAACTCATCTTTTAGCATGGGGTCAAGCCAGCATTCCCAAGAAATTAAGTGACCTAACCTAAATGACTTGACAAGCTGCCTGGAGAGAGAAAGGCTAAAGTGTTTACTAAGTTGAGCTTTTACGACCCAGAGAAAGTGCAATAGATGGAGAGGTCAGAAGCAGGTTTGGTTCAGAAGAAGCAATCCATGCTAGCAGATGGGCTCTATAGCAGCTTCAAAGTGATTTTAAAAAAGCACATAAAGGCACACACAGAATTCCTACAGTGTGGAAGCAGACCATTCAGCCCATTGAGTCCACACCAACCCTCCGAAGAACATCTTACCCAGACCAATCCCCCTGTATCCCTGTAACCCACCTAACCTGCACATCCTGGACAACTTAGCATGGCCAATCCACCTAACCTGCACATCTTTGGATTTGGGAGGAAAACCGAGTATGTGAAGTTAACCCACACAGACAATGGGAGAATGCAGTCAGCAGAGGGTGAAATTGAACCGAGGTTCCTGGTGTTGTGAGGCAGCAGTGCTAACCACTGAGCTACCGTGTTGCCCTAGAAATTGTGTCCTTTTCTTTCCTGAAAGCTTTGAGAAAGGTCAGAGAGTTAGCCTGGGTTTCCACCTCAGAGGGACTGAGAGAATCATATCTGGTGCATGTGTAGAAAATCACTGAAAGGAAACCCTTGCGATTTTGTCAGTCAAGTAAGAAATGAAAGTGCTACAAAGGAGTGATACCTCGCTGAGGTTTGGTATCAGAATCATACAATTGTTATGGTGCAGAAGACAGCCATTCAGCCCAACATGTCTGCACTAGCTCTTTGAGCATTTTAACTTAGTGCCATTCTTTTGCCTTTTCCCCACAGCCCTGCATGTTGTTTCTCTTTAAATAATCATCTAATAGCCTCTTGAATGACTCAATTTAACCCACCTCCACTACACTTACAGGCAGTCCATTACAGACCCCAATCTCTGTGAAAAGTTCTTTTCTCACCTTGCATTTGCTTTTTTTCAAACCACTTTAAAAACCGTGCCCTCTGGTTCTCGATCTGTTTACAAGTGGGAACAGTTTCTCCCTATCACAACAGAAATTGCTGGATAAACTCAGGTCTGGCAGCACTGTGGGGAGAAATCAGGGTTAACATTTTGGGTCCAGTGACCCTTCCTCAGGACCCAGAGCTTCTCCCTATTCTGTCCACATTAAATCTCTCCAATTTTTGCTTTGAACTGAACTGTCTGCTCCTTGAAAATATTTTCTTAAACGTGTTCTGCACTGTTTCCAATACACTCACATCCTTCCCATAGTGCCGTGCCCAGAACTGTATACAATACTCCTGTTGAAGTATAACCTGTATCTAGCATACGTTTAAAATCTCAACACCAGGCTATTGTCCAATTTGTGTATTTGGAAGCACTAGCTTTCAGAGCGCTGCTCCTTCATCAGGTAGTTGTGGAACAGGATCATCAACACAGAATTTCTGCAGAAAATTGATGTCTGTGTCGATATGTACGATCTTCTTGGAGAGCCTCTTCACTTTTGTAATCTTTGGCTATAAATTCTGTGTCTTTTGCTATAAATTCTGTGCGCCCTGATGAAGGAGCAGCGCTTCAAAAGCTAATGCTTCCAGGTAAACCTGTTGACTATCACCTGGTGTTATGTGATTTTTTTTAACTTTGTCCACACCAGTCCAACACTGGCTCCTCCACATCTTGTATAAGTTTATCATAATCTCCTTGCTCCTGTACTGTATGTCCCTACTTATGAAATCCTAGAATACTGTATGCTTTATTAACAGCTCTCTCTATCTGTCCTGCCCCCATTGATGACTTTTGTACATATGCACCAGATCTTTTTTGCTGCACACAGTTTAGAATTTTGTGTTTATTTCACATTGTCTCTTCATGTTCTCTGTGTTGCCTTAACTTCTTGCATTGAACTTCAGCTGCCACCCATCTCCATCGATGTATCACTGTCCTTTTGAAGTTCTACACTGTCCTCCTTACAATTCTCCCTGACACTGAGTCATCTGTAACTTTGAAATTGTCCCCTGTACATCAAGATCTAGACAATTTATGTATTTCAAGAAAACAGTGGCGGCACAGTGACTCAGTGGTTAGCACTGCTACCTCACAGCGCTAGGACGCTGGTTTGATTTCAGGCTCGACCGACTATCTGTGTGGAGTTTGCATATTCTTGCCCCGTGTCTGTGTGAGTTTCTTCCCACAGTCCAAAGATGTGCAAATTAGGTGAATTGGCCATGCTAAATTGCCCATAGTGTTCAGGGATATGTAGGTTAGGTGCATTAGTCAGGGGAAATGTAGAGCAATAGGGTAGGGAAATGGGTCTGGGTGGGATACTCTTCAGAGGGTCAGTGCGAACTTGTTGGGCCAAAGGGCCTGTTTCCACACTGTAGGGATTCTATGCAAAGCAAGAGTTCAAATAATGACCTGGAGGAAACTCTGCTTCCTTCTTCCACCCCAAAAATACCTTGTAACATTGTTCTGTTTTCTAAACCTATACAAGATGTGGAGCAGCCGGTCTTGGACTGGTGTGGACAAAGTTAGAAATCACACAACACCAGGTTAGAATCCAACAGGTTTATTTCGATTTGAACTGAGGTCTCTGGAACATGTCCAGGGTCTCCAGATTAACAGTCCAGTGATAATACCACACTGCTGTCGCCTCCCCTGATTTGCTGTTGAAAACCCCATGACTTTGCTACATCAAAAGTTGACTATTTGCACACTTGACTGCTGACCTCCATTTCTCCAACCTCTATAGGTCTGTTCATCCAAAATGCTCCAGTTATATCTTAATCTGCACACAGCCCTGTTCACCATCACCCCCCCCCCCCCCCCCCCCCCCCCGTCCTCTTTGACCAATATTGACTGCTGGTCTCTCAACAAATTTATTTCCTAAAGCGCTCAGCCTTATAATCGAAGTTCTTCAGAACCTTTTATATTTCTGTAATCACCTCTAGATGAATGAGCCTCTTCCCCCAAATTGTTCTTTCCTTTGTCATTGGTTTGTCACTGGTATCCACGTTGCTGCACTCCCTTTTATCTGTAACCTTCCTCACTGTGGCACTCTATCAAACACCTTCTGGACACCTTGTACACCACGTGACCAGAGTAACCTTAATGAACCTTTTCCAAAAAAAGCTCTATTCAAGTTCATTATGTGTGATGTTGCTCGTGCTTGAACACTTTGACCAATTTATGTATTAAAAACACTTTTGCCAAGCACTTTTGTCAGTGAGACAGACAAAGGGACGCAGGATTTGCTTTGTGGTTGGACTGATTTTTTTAACAGAAACTTCCTTATTTAAAGACACCATGTGAGTATTTCCCAACTTCCCAGCACGGTGGCTCAGTGGTTAGCACTGCTGCCTCACAGCGCCAGGGACCCAGGTTCGATTCCAGCCTTGGGTGACTGTCTGTGGGGAGTTTGCACATTTTCCCCGTGTCTGCGTGGGTTTCCTCTGGGTGGTCCGGTTTCCTCCCACAGTCCAAAGATGTGCTGGTTAGGTGAATTGGCAATGCTAAATTGCCCATAGTGTTTGGTGCATTAGTCAGAGGGAAATGGTTCTGGGTGGGTTTCTCTTTGGAGGGTGGGTGTGGACGTGTTGGGCCGAAGGGCCTGTTTCCACACTGTAGGGAATCTAATCTAATCTAATATTTGCTATCCATCTAGCTCTGTCTGTCTGAGAAAGGATATTACCCACATTGATCCACACATTTGAGCTGGGTGGTTGGAAACTCCTTCCTTTCTGATGTAGAACTGGCTCTCTTCCACAAAAGTGGGTCTTGCAGGTCAGGGCGGATTCTGTCCGGGGTCGTCTTGAGTTGTCACATGCTCTTCTACCACAAGTCTCGTCGCGACTTTTCACTGAGCAAGTGGGTCATTGCTATGGGTCTGGAGACACGTGTTTCCTTCCCTAAATGGCATTAGCGAACCAGATGAGTTTTTCCAATAATCCATTCAAATTCCACCATCTGCTTTGGCAGGATTTGAACTGAGGTCTCTGGAACATGTCCAGGGTCTCCACATTAACACTACAGCGATAAGACCACTCGGCTGTCACCTCCCCTGATTTGCTGTGGAAAACCCCATGACTTTGTTACATCAAGAGTTGACTATTTATGCACTTGACTGCTGACCTGCATTCCTCCAACCTCTATAGGTCTGTTCATCCAAAATACCCCAGTTATACCTTAATCTGCATACAGTCCTGTTCACCCATCACCTCCCGTCCTCTTTGACCTCTCGACAAAGCTCTCAGCCTTATAATTGAAGTTCTTCAGAGCCTTTTATATTTCTGCAATCACCTCTAGATGTATGAGTGTCTTCACCCAAATTGCTCTTTCCTTTGTCGTTGGTTTCTGCACCACAGAGCACGTTTCTACACTAAAAGCACAGCACAGATACAAGATGTTTCTCTTCTAAATGTCAGATTTTGTGCAGTGCAATGGGATGCTAATGAGGCAAGATCTCAGCAGAGATATAGATTGTGGTTTATCTCTCATTTGCCGTTTAGGGTAAAGAAAAACCTACCACCATCCCACTCTCTACACTCCACTGTGCAAGAGAGGACAGATCTCTCAGCCATTCTTATTGCAGTGTGCAACTGCATTTGAGCATTCAATGTAGCACTCATCACTTTCTGCAAATATTTGTGCAAAGCTTTCAAATTATCCTGGCAATGAATCTGCATTCAGGTTAGGCTTTATTTCATCTGTTTGATCCATTTATATTCTTCTGTGTAACTGGCTGACTCAACACTATCCTGTGTTCAAGGGCTTGCCGTGATGGTGGCATAGTATAAAATAGCATTCTTTTGCAGTTTAAATAAAACTGAAATTCAAAACTGAACTTCAACACGTTCCTGTTCTTTCATGTGATGCCCATGTATGCATGTGATGTACTTTGATTTGTTTCAGATATCGGATGGGGGATATCATCAAAGTAGTGGGTTTTCACAATCAGTGCCCAGTCATTGAATTTAAATACAGGTGCTTAGCTTAATTTTTAAAATCATTATCATCTATTTATTTTGTTCCCTGCACATTATTTTCCTGAATTTCTAAACCTGGGCATTTGTTCCTTTCGCATTGTCAGATGGGGCCAGTTGTTAAATGTCAGAGGAGAGAAAATCCTGGAGGAAGCCTTCTATCGAACACTACTGCGGGCTGTTAGCCTGTGGCCTGGGGCAGTGCTCCTTGATTACTGTTGTGTAGAGAGTGGCCTTTTAGGTAAGAAAATGCCAAATTACCTCCTTGGTATCTGCTGCAACTAAAGTGCTGGAGTCACAGTTGAATTGAGAGGTTGTACCATCTGTCTAACTTTATAAATCTGCCTCCTGTCTGAAACTCTGGGTCTTAAGAACATAACTAGGAGCAGGTATAGACAATTCAGCCCCTCCAGCATGCTCCTCCATTCAATGCAATCATGGCTGATCTCATCTTGGCCTCACCTTCACTTTCCTGCCCACTCTTGATAATCCTTTGAAATTTTTCAGGGTCTTGCTTAATTCGTGATGTTATCCCTTAGCATTTGATGGCAAGCTAAGTTTATTTTTGAAGAGATTTGAGAAGGAACTTGGCTATTACAGTCTGTTCACTCTTTAACCTTTGACACCAGGGGACAAACCCACCCAAACGGAGTGAAAGAAAGATGAGCATCTTTCTCTGACAGATCTCGTGCTATAAAGCTAGTGAGATTTGGCCAGCTCCTGTAGGTCACTGCCCAGTATTGCCAGGGGTAATGTAATATTCAATGGCCGTTGATCAGTCTGGGGTATGCATTGGAAATTTTACTAGTACGGTAAGAGGTAACCTGTGATGTTGTGGGTATGGCACATTGTTTGCTTAGAAGACAAAACTTAACGCAAAGGCAAAATACAGCAGCTACTGGAAATCTGAAATATAAACAGAAACTGATGGAAATGATGAAGGTCAGGCAACAGCTGTGGAAAGAGAAAGAGAGTTAATGGTTCAGGTTCGTGATCTCTCACCAAAACATATTGACTCCATGTCTGCACTGGGAGAAAGTGAGGACTGCAGATGCTGGAGATCAGAACTGAAAATGTGTTGTTGGAAAAGCGCAGCAGGTCAGGCAGCATCCAAGGAGCAGGAGAATCGACGTTTCGGGCAGACTCCTGAAGAAGGGCTCATGTCCGAAACGTCGATTCTCCTGCTCCTTGGATGCTGCCTGACCTGCTCCGCTTTTCCAGCAACACATTTTCAGCTCCATGTCTGCACTGTCCTGTAATTGACCTGGGACTGCCCTGGCACTGAAGCTTATTGGCAAATGAACTAGAATGGTCCACTGCCCAGCACTGAACGTTCTTCACCTTTGATGAGCATAAACCAATTCATCATAAAGTGGTCATTGGTTTGATAAGTCCCTTATTTCAAGCTGTGCATATAATGTGAGTCTTACCAGACAGCAGGAGGTTGAGCTTCCATCTGAAGATGATGGGAGCACTGCAATGCTTATGCGATGGCCCATCAACCACTTGTGTGAAGTTGCGGTGGTTCTGAGGTACAATTTGCATGAAAGGTTCTCATTGTGGCTAATAACTGAGACCACGTTGTCTCCAGCAGTGCATCTTTATCATATGCAAGTCTATCTTGTCTTGCTCCAACTGTCTGTTATCTGGGAATGAGAGTATGGCTTGTCATTCACTTTTTATTACTATTCAATTTGATGGGTTATTCGATTGTACTGAACTTGAATGTTTCTGGAAAGTGTTACAGTTTGTCAAAGTTTTACATCTCTCATTAGGACATTTGCAAGAATAAAGGCCAACAACTTTCTCTTTTACAATGCATGAGATGAGAGTGCTAGTCATTGGCAGAGGCCTCTGATTGGTTAAAGTATCAGTTAGATTTACACACGTTGCACTTGTTTTAACTTACAACATAGGTGTCAGTCATTCACTGATTTGTTCTTATGGCAGTGCCTTGACCAAACAGAGTCAACCTGCCTGATTTAAATTTAAGCTAAGCTTGGCACTTACCTGTCAGAAATCATTCTCCAAAACAATGTCTCTACCAGAGCTCTACTTTGTCAACCAATTCAGCACAGATGTGAAAAAAAGTCTTTTTTGTTCATTGTTGTTTTTGTGGATTTCCTAATCCATGCAAAGCAAAAAGCTTTGACAAAATCTGACTTTTTTTTCACAATCCAATTTGCACAGCAACATCGAAGAGATTCCAAGATTACATCAAGAAAGGCAAATATTTGGCCATCTTAGTTTGTTGAACGTGGGGCCAAGTCAGACTATCAATATCAAGAGAAGGTCTGTGAGATTCAACCCAAGAGTAACTGACGATAAACCCACTCTTATATTTATACCCCATTCACTGTTGGAACTGCTTGTTTCTCTAAGCAAAACAAATCAAATTAGGTTACATTGTTCAATTAAAATGCAGCAGATGGGACTGGAAAGATGCAGTGGCAGAAGTAAGGCTGTGAAGGTGCTGAGAAGGAATTTGTGGTTAGTTCTGTCATTCATACTTCAAGCATTGATTTAGATGTGTGTTAGTGGCATTCATGTCAATGCTGACTGCATCAGTCACCCTCCAATTCCCCCTGAGTAAAGTACCACCCTAACTCTGACGCTAGTGTCTAAATCAGGCACTGTCCGAAGGCCCCAATTCTTGTCCTGTGTGGATATAGCTCTTATCGATATGATGAAGGACACTGTTTTCTTTCCTATGACAGGGATTACCAGATTTCTGAACCTGGACCCTGAAAATCAGTGAGTTGCATATGGCTGCAGCTTATGAGAGCCTCTTTCTGTTTACAAGCACAAGGGTCTGCATAGTGTGAATGAAACGTTCATGGACCACAACACCAGCAACAACTTGTGTCTATATAGCGTTCTAATGAAATAAGTTGGTCCAAAGTGTTTCGTAGGAGAGAAAGAGAGAGAAAGAAATATCTCAAGAAAGAGAGAGAGAAATCCCAGAGAGGAGAAATAAAATTGCAGAGAAAGAGAGAGAGAGAGAGAGAGAGAGATAGGAAAAAAGAAGAGAGAGAGAGAGAACAAGAGAGAACGAAACAGACAAAGAAAATTCCCTGGGCAGAATATATAGAGAGAGAGAGTGTGAGGAATGTCAGCAAACAAAGTTTGGTGCTGATCCATAGAAAATGGTATGGTCACTGACCAATCTTTTGATCAAAGAAGTCAAGTTTTAAGGGGCCCATTTAAATATGCAAAAGAGGCATAGATGATTAAGGAGGGAATTCTGGAATTTAGGATTTTGGCAACATAAGACATAACACCAATGATGAAGATTAGGCGAACGTCTGAGACTAGAATTGTAGAGTTGCAGATAGCAAGGGGTGTTGTTGGAGAGATTCCTGGTTAGAAATGGTGCCTGAAACTCAAGAAATGCTGGGCAGTCTTGAACTCCGTCCTGGAAGATTGTAGACCCAGCCAACTTCCACGCAAACAGACCACTTCACCACAAGGTCACAGGACAACCACAAACCAGCAAATTTCTAACATCCTGCAGGGAACAGTGCATAGATTGTCTCAGACTCATGTAGCCCTTTTTCAGGCTTTTCATATAGACTATTAATACTGGGCCCCAGAAACAATACACTGAAGTCAGCGTTTGCTTTTGATGTGGTGTGTTCAAACACTTGAGTGCACGATCCAGATATATTCAAGTTTATTTCTAACTTTCTACATTTTAATCGTGCTTTCTTAAAAATCATTAAACATGCCACTTCTCAGCCCATTAGCGCATTACAACAGGATCTTGATCAGATGGGCCAATGGGCTGAGGAGTGGCAGATGGAGTTTAATTCAGATAATTGCAAGGTGCTGCATTTTGGGAAAGCAAATCTTAGCAGGACTTATACACTTAATGGTAAGTTCCTTGGGAGTGTTGCTGAACAAAGAGACCTTGGGGTGCAGGTTCATAGCTCCTTGAAAGTGGAGTCATAGGTAGATAGGATAGTGAAGAAGGCGTTTGGTGTGCTTTCCTTTATTGGTCAGAGTATTGAGTACAGGAGTTGGGAGGTCATGTTGCAACTGTACGGGACATTGGTTAGGCCACTGTTGGAATATTGCGTACAATTCTGGTCTCCTTCCTATCAAAGATGTGGTGAAACTTGAAAGGGTTCAGAAATGATTTACAAGGATGTTGCCAGGTTGGAGGATTTGAGCTATAGGGAGAGGCTGAACAGGCTGGGGCTGTTTTCCCTGGAGCGTCGGAGGCTGAGGGGTGACCTAATAGAGGTTTACAAAATTATGAGCGGCATGGATAGGGTAAATAAGCAAAGTCTTTTCCCTGGGGTCGGGGAGTCCAGAACTAGAGGGCATAGGTTTCGGGTGAGAGGGGAAAGATATAAAAGAGACGTAAGGGACAACGTTTTCACACAGTAGTACGTGTATGGAATGAGCTGCCAGAGGGAGTGGTGGAGGGTGGTATAATTGCAACATTTAAAGGGCATTTGGATGGGTATATGAATAGGAAAGGTTTGGAGGGATATGGGCCAGGTACTGGCAGGTGGGACTAGATAGGGTTGGGATATCTGGTCGGCATGGATGGGTTGGACCGAGGGGTCTGTTTCCATGCTCTATGACTGATTTTAGAATGCTTTGGCTGTATATACTCACTACTGTCAACAGGATCCTTGTAAAAAAAAATTAATGTATTTGTCAACATAATACATATGCCCAGCATTGCCTCCTCTGCCGACATCACCAGAAGTAAATTAACTGATCACTAATCTCATCTGGTACCTATGGGACCTTGCTATGTGTAAATTAACTGTTAATGTCTGATCACATGGCAATGATTGCACTCCAACATTAATTAATATGTTGCAAATTACTTTGGGATAACCTGGAGACCTGATAAAGCTCTTTATAATTGCATGCATTCTCTTTCCTTCCATGTACCAATACATTCCTCTGGCTAAGTACTGTGTGAAACACTAAATTAGTGTATACAGCTACTTCTTTATTGAGGGAGAATTAATATTACTGAATATGTTGATAAACTTTGGCGATTCAATGGCGGTGTCCCCCAATAAGAAATCAATAAGTAGAGTCTGGAACTCCCATGAGCTGCATTTATGGACATAACTGAACAAAGAGAAACCTGAAAAAAATTACTGTAAAATTGGGCAGTCTGATTTTCCTTTATAGTTCTTTACTATCTCTTGTAGAATGAAGTGTTGCAACACTGGGCAATGCTAACCTGCGCCACCTATGTTGTGGATAATTGAAATTTCTTCTTGCAGGACCATTTTGTGGCAGCTCTGATCCTCACTATGAGGTTTTTGTTGAAATAAAAGGTGTCAGAAACTTATCAGAGGATCAGCGTTACAAGGTGAGAGGCCACTTCTTATTGTCCTTTTAAGAAAGGGTTAATGCTTATTTAAAGTTGATGTTGTTTTTCCTTCCTTTTGGGAATTATTAGGATGTTAAGGTGTGATGATAACCTTTGTCAATGTAGAAATCAGAAGTCACACAACACCAGGTTATAGTCTACCAGCTTTAGTTGAAATCATAAGCTTTTGGAACTCCAAAAGCTTGTGATTTCAACTAAACCTGTTGGACTATAACCTGGTGTTGTGTGACTTCTGACTTTGTCCACCCCAGTCCAACACCGGCACCTCCACAATATAGAAATCAGTAAACCCACATAAACTAAGCGTTTAAACCTGGCACTCTGCTGTTCTGAATAACTTGAAACAAAATCAGATGAAGGACTGGCAACCACCTGATGAAGGAGCGGCGCTCCGCAAGCTAGTGCTTCCAATTAAACCTGTTGGACTATAACCTGGTGTTGTGCGATTTTTAACTCAGATGAAGGAGGTATAGTTAGCTCATTTTATGTGCATTAGAGGAGATGGTGACATAGTCACTGGGTAGATTCAAAATCACAGCTGGTGGAATTTAAATTCTGTTCTTAACACAATTAATGACAAATCTGGTATAGAAAGTTTGTCTTGAGTGGTGACTGTGAAATGATCCTCAATTGTGGTAGAAATCCACCTGTTTCATCATTCTGCACAGTAACTTTTTTCCAGTATCACCTTAATGGCATTTTCTTTCCTATCTCATTAGCTGGATCAATGCCTTCAGGAGGATTCAGAGCTGTACCAGTCATTTCGACGCAAGGGTAGCATTGGACCAGTGAGAGTTCATATTGTGGCACCCGGCAGCTTCAAAGAGTTGATGGATTTTATCATTGCAAATGTAGGTGCTTCCTGCAATCAGTTCAATATGCATCGCATTCTGAGGAAAAAAGAATTTTTAGACTTTATTCAAAGAAAAGTAATTTCATAAAGTCTTTGCTCATACGTTATATTTCTCTTAAATTTGGCAGATTATGCATTTTTCCTCCTGAATCATTTCATTTCTTGGGATTAAAAACTCCACCTTTGTGTTGCAAAGAGAGATCACTCCCTGAATTTTACAATGTATTGAGTTCATGCTTCTTGTAGCAATTAACCATTGCATTGGGCAATGATCAAACTGCAGGCACAATAAGCAACCCTAATGGAACAAATAATTCAGAGTTTTGCCAATATTCATTTATTTGCAATACAATATGTAAATATGTGCATATATCCTCTGCACTGAAAATAATGTATTGGTTCTTCTCAAAAGAACTGAACCTCCTGTGTTTTAGCATCTTGTGAGATTGAAACTAAAAGCGAAAATGCTGGAAAATCTCAGCAGGTCTGGCAGCATCTGTAAGGAGAGAAAAGAGCTGATGTTGAGTCTAACTGACCCTTTGTCAAAGCTAAAAGAGATTGTGAGATTGATACTGTTCCCAGGATGTTGCTGAACTAAACCATTTTGAGAGAAATCAATTATTACTGTAAATAATCCCAATTTATTACCTTGTATATTTGAGAGTGCTTTTATCTTCTGCAATAAAACCATTTTGCTTCTACCCTTCCACACACTGTGATTGATTAATTGAATCTACTTTCTCAGTTTGATTTTATAATTCCAGCATTTTACCCATTGCAAACTGCTCAATGCTGTGTTGTCCAGGATTGCTGTAGGACATTGACTTTTCTACAACTGCAGTAAATGCTATTCTGTCGACAACAGACAGCAAGGAGAGTAGTGTAGTGTATGCTGTGCCTGATTCACCATCTCGGAGCATGGATCCAAGTTATTGAAGTGAGAATGACTCACAGCTCTGTAATTCAGACTTGTGATCGTTTGGATGACTGTCAATGCTCAACCACTTGAGCTACTGATCACACCTGTGATTGTCTGGGATCTGTACCAATGTTGTGGTAATGAGTTATTTTTCCAGGGCAGACTGTCATGTGCTTTATGTAGATATACAATTGCAACCTGATACATTGAGTTTGAGTGTTTTAATTTCTAGAGGATAGGTTTGTTTAGCTATTAATCTGGCTCGGCTTGTCTTTTATGGGACAGTACGGTCTAATTCAGCAAAAACCATTCATTCTGGCTATCTATAACTCCTAAGAGTTAATTAGAAGGCAGTTGATATTTTTTCAGGCAGTTGTTACCTTGTTGAGATTTCTGACTTGTGTGTCAGGTGATAAACAGAAAATAACAAGCTTTCTTTTCATAAGGAGAGAACCAGAATCTAATGTATGATATAAAAATGTACACTGGTATTTTGCTGTGACTAAGATTAGGTGATGAAGTCAATTTGATGTTAAGTCTATAATTGAATAAAACTCCTCAGAGTTATTTGCTCTGACATTTTTTAGTATGACTTTTAATATCAGAATGTGCAGGTTGTCTAACTTATGAGCCGTGTTATGAGCCATTTATAATTGCAGGGCGACATTGCTCTACCCATTTCAAATGATTGACTTCCATTGTACCTCATTTTGAAGTGTAACAGCAATCCA
Organism: Chiloscyllium plagiosum; assembly: GCF_037043375.1. NCBI lineage: Eukaryota > Metazoa > Chordata > Chondrichthyes > Orectolobiformes > Hemiscylliidae > Chiloscyllium > Chiloscyllium plagiosum. The sequence continues at coordinate 16,808,552 of NW_028270170.1, read as the reverse complement.
GAAATGTGACAGACACAGGCTTTCACAACATGTTTGTTGCTGTGTAATTTTTCATGCTGTTAACAACCTTCTGTTATGGTAATTATGAATAGCCATAACTGTAGACAGGCCTTTCCCGAATGGGTTAGTATCTAGAAGTGATGAGCACCACCCACTATGATATTGCACAGACATGCCGTCAGCCTGAAGCAATCAGTGGAGAGACTTTTTTTGTAAATTCACTCATGGGATCTGGGCATCACTAGCTGGGCATGCATTTATTGCCCATCCTTGGCTGCCCTGGGGAAGGTGGTGGTGAGCTGTCCTCTACCTCCACGTGCTGCAGGTAGACCCACAATGCCCTTAGGAAGAGAATTCCAGGTTTATGAGTTTGAAAGGTTTCTTGGGTGAACAACAACACTAATGGACAAACTCATGTGAACTGTATATCGGGACATTAGGAACAGGAATAAAGCATTCAGTCCATTGAGCCTGCCCTGCTCTTCAATATTATCATGGCTGATCAAAAACCTCAATGCCTTTTCCCCACATGTCCCAAGAATCAGTAATCTGTTAATCTCTACCTTCAACATACTCAAAGACTGAGCTTCCGCAGGCCTCTGTGGTGGAACACTACAAAGGTTCTCATCCCTCGGCAATGATTAAAAAAGTTCTCCTTATCTCAGACATATGCGGATCTCCCCCCTTCTTTTCAAATTGTACCCCCCACCCCTCCCCCAGTTCTCTTCTTCCAAACGGGAGGAAAATCTTACCTGCATTTACGCCATCTATCTTTTTAAGTATTTTTGTTGATTTCAAAAAGATGACCTCTCTCTCTTCAACTCTCAAGGGAATTCTGGGTCCATTTGGCCAATCTCTCTTCATAGGACAGCCCCACCATCCTGGGGACAAGTCTGGTGAACTTTTGTGGCACTCCCTCTACGGTAATTTTATCTTTCCTGTGATATGATGACTAAACCTGCCCTCACTCCTCCAACTGCAGTTAAACCAAGCTCCTGAGTCTGAGATGAGGTGGAAGCTTTTTACTCAGGGTTGCGAACCTTTTGAGTTCTCTAGTGTACAGTAATGCACAAAGCTTTGCTGAATGATACTTGTGAAGAATTATGAGAACCTATCATACCTGATGTGAAAAATCCATATTAGCAATGAAACCAAAGGAGCTGCGAATATTACTGAGGTTTGCTAATGTATTTTACTAGTTAAACATGTTTTAACTATGCTGCTATTTCCTCTAGGCTTGAGGTATTTTTAACTATCCTGCAGTTTATTACTATCAACATAAAATTGTTCCAAGCAAAGCAGTTTTACTAATGGAATATATACAGTAGGTTCTTATTTAACACCTACATTCAGTATGTCTGGAATTCGTCAGAATTTACATGGCCACGTGACTGAGGACAGAAATCCAAAGTTCAAATGTCATTTCAGTAAGATTGAGTTGAATTTACTGTATCCCTAAAATTTGTTCCAGACCTAAGCCTGAAAGATGCTTTAACTTGTTCAGGTTTGAGAATCTAAACCTGAAGAGTTATCGACTATCAACTCAACAACCGCCAGTTCCAATGTGCCACAGCGAGAAACCGTAATGACCTCCTCAGGAGACAGACACGAGGCTATAACCGACAGGGTACTCTTCGTTGTCCAGTACTTCCCGGGAGCCGAAAACCTAACATGTTCTTCGCAGCCTGCAACACATTATCAATGAGGTTGAGCACCTCGCCGAGACCTTCCCTACACCTTTAAACCCCCACCAAACCTCAAACGGATCACTGTTCACTGCAAACTGCCCGGCTTTCAGGACAACACCAAACAACCCTGTCACAGCAGAAGCTGCAAGACGTGTCAAAGTGTTGACATGGATACCATCATTACATGTGGGGACACAACCCACAATGTGTATGTGGCAGGTACTTGTGTGACTTGGCCAACATTGTTTATCTCATACACTGCAGGCAAGGATGCCCTAAGGCATGGTACATTGGCGAGACTAAGCAGAAGCTATGGCAACTGATGAATGGACACTGCGCAACAATCAACAGACAGGAGTGTTCCCTCCCAGTTGGGGAACACTTCAGCAGTCCAGGACTTTCGACCTCGGACCTTCGGGTGACCATCCTCCAAGGCAGACTTCGGGATAGGCAATAACGCAAAGTGGCCGAGCAGAGGCTGATAACCAAGTTCGGTACCCATGTGGATGGCCTCAATCGGGACCTTGGGTTCATGTCCCACTACAGGTGACCCCACTGCACCCTCACACACACACCCAAGCGTGCGCGTGCACACCCACACTCATGCAGACCCTCTGTCATGCACAAGCTCTCATACACTAACACACACACTCACCCCACACACTCACTCACCCACGCACCCTCTCACACTCACACACATATACACTCACAGGTACTCACACACCCCCACACACACACACCCATATGCACACTAACAAGTTTGTGGGATGAATTTGTATTTGCAGAATTACATTTTATTTTGCTCAAAAACTGCATAAATCCATGCAAGATTCTGTATAACCCACTTTAGAAACAGAATCAGTCTGACCTAACATTGAGACACAGGCAGACTTTAACTTCACACCTTCAATGCATTATCTGAGCTGAGATGGCACGTATTGTTGAAAACTATTTTGAGAGTGTAATTTTAAAAAAGTTCTGGGATTACATATGAAGGAACTGAAATTAACATGATTATTCTAAAAGATGAAAGATTTATGCTAAATGTGTTTAATATTGCATTCCATGACACTGCAATCCTGTTGCTATACATTGTGTTGTATGATTCTGCTCCACAACTACCTGAAGAAGCAGTATTTTGAAAGCTGGTGCCTCAAAATAAACCTGTTGAACTATAACCTGGTGTTGTGTGATTTTTAAAAAGTTACAAGTATTGAAATTTTCTAATTCCTTTATATTCCCGGGAGAAGGTCCAGTAAAGTCGTATGGGTGGAATTGAGAAATAAGAAAAGGATGATCAGCTTATTGGGATTGTACTATAGGCCCCCAGTAGTCAGTGGGAAATTGAGGAGATCTCCGATATCTGTAAGAAAAATCGGGTTGTAATGATAAGGGATTTTAACTTTCCAAACATAAACTGGGACTGCCATAGTGTTAAGGGCTTGCATGGAGAGAATTGTTAAGTGTGGAAAGAAAGTTTTTCTGTTCAATATGTGGATGTACCTACTAGAGAAGGAGCAAAACTTGATCTTTTTTTTTGGGAATAAAGCACGGCATGTGACTGAGGTGTCAGTGGGGGAGCACTGCAGGGCAAGTAATTATAATTCTGTTAAAAGTACTTCTGGAAAAGGATAGACCTGATTTAAAAGTTAAAATTCTAAATTGAAGTAAGGCCAATTTTGACGTATTAGGCAGGAACTTTCAAAAGTTGATTGGGGGAGGCTGTTCGCAGGTAAAGGGACAGATGGAAAGTGGAAGGCCTTTAAAAATGAGGTAATGAAAGTTCAGTATGTTCCTGTTAGGGCAAGGCTAGGAGGTGACTGGAATGTTTGATGACTAGAAGAGTTGAGGTTCTGGTTAAGAGAAAGAAGGAGGCATATGTCAGGTATAAACAGCTGGGATTGCATGAACCCCTAGGGGAGTATGGGCAGTAGGAGTATACTTTAGAGGGAAATCAGGAGGGCAAAAAGGGGACATGAGATAGCTCTGGCAAATAGAGCTAAGGAGAATCCAAAGAGATTGTACAAGTGCACTAAGGGCAAAAGAGTAACTAGGGAGAGAATAGGGCTCCTTAAAGGTCAATGATGATGTCTTGGTTTGGAACCACAGAAGATGGATGAGATATGAAACAAACGTTTTGCATCAGTATTTACTGTGGAGAAGGACAGGAAGCCAGGGAACATAGAACATAGAAAAGTACAGCACAGAACAGGCCCACAAAGTTGTGCCGAGGATTATTCCTAATCTAAAATAAAATAACCTAACCTAGGCACCCTTCAATTCACTGCTGTCCAAGTGCATGTCCAGCAGTCACTTAAATGTCTCTAATGACTCTGCTTCCACCATCACAGCTGGCAATGCATTCCATGCATTCACAACTCTCTGTGTAAAGAACCTACCTCTGACGTCCCCTCGATATCTTCCTCCTAATAGCTTAAAACTATGACCCCTCATCCCAGTCAATCCTGCCCTGGGGAAAAGTCTCTGGCTATTGACTCTATCCATGTCTCTCATTACGTTGTATACCTCGATCAGGTCACCTCTCTTCCTCCTCCTCCTCCTCTGCCGAGAGAAAAGTCCAAGCTTAGTCAACCTCTCTTCATAAGACAAGCCTCCAGTCCAGGCAGCATCCTGGTGGACCTTCTTTGTATCCTCTCCAAAGCTTCTGTATCTTTCCTATAATAGGGCGAGCAGAACTGGACACAATATTCCAAGTGTGGAACTTAGGGCAATAAATGGTGAAGTCTTGATAAGTGTCTATATTACAGAAGAGGAGATGCTGGAGGCCTTAAAATGCATAAAGGTAGATAAATCCCTGGGACCTGATCAGGTCTTTCCCAGAGCTTTGTGGAAAGCTAGAGAAGAGATTGCTGGGCCTCTTCCCGAGATACTTGTATCATCAATGCAAATAAGGCACTGGAAGACTGGAGGTTTGTTAATGTTGTGCCATTATTTAAGAAAGGTGGTAGGGGAAAAACTAAGGAACTATAGACTGGTGAGCCTGATGTTGGAAAGGATTCTGAAGGACAGGATTTACATTCTTTTGGAAAGGCAAGGACTGATTCAGGATAGTTAACATGGCTTTATGCATGGGAAATCGTGTCTCATGAACGTGATTGAATGTTTTTGAAAAGTCTCAAAAAAGATTGATGAAGGCATTGTCTATATCGATTTCAGTAAAGAGTTCAACAAGATTCCACATGGTAGACTGGTTAGCAAGGTTAGATCACATGGAAGCCAGTTGGAATTGGCTTTAAGATGGTAGTCAGAGGGTGCTGGTAGAGAGTTGGTTTTTGGACCGGAGGCCTGTGACTAGTGGAGTATCACAAGGCTTGGTGCTGAGTCCACTGCTTTCCATCATTTATATCAATGATTTGGATGTGAATAGAGGATGAACGATGAGTAAGTTTGCAGAGGACACCAACATTATTGGTGTAGTGGACAGTGAAGAAGGTTATCTCAGAGTAGAATGAAACCTTAATCAGACGGGATAATGGGCCGAGAAGTGTCAGATGGAATGCAATTTAGATAAATGTGAGGTGTTGCATTTTGGTAAGGCAAATCATGGCAGGACTCATACAGTTAATGGTAGGGCCCTGGGAAGTGTTGCCCAACAAAGAGACCTTGGGGTGCAAGTGCATAGCTCCTTAAAAATGAAGCTGCAGTTAGACACGGTGGTGAAGAAGGCATTTGGTATGCTTCTGGATGTAGGATTGCTCAAACCTCAACCTGAACTACAAATCTTTTCAAAAATGCTTCCCTTCATTGGTCAGTGCATTGAGTGAATAGGAGTTGAGAAGACATGTTGCGGCTGTGCAGGGCCTTGGCGAGCCACTTTTAGAATACTGCATTCAGTTCTGGTCTCCCTGCTACAGGAAATATGTTGTTAACCTTGAAAGAGGTCAGAAAAGGTTTATAATAATATTGCCAGGGTTGGAGCGTTTGAAAATAGGCTCAGGCTATTTTCTCTGGAGTGTCAGAGACTGGGGGCTGAACTTTTGAGCTTTATAAAATCATGAGGCGCATGGATAGGGTAGCCAGGTCTTTTTTCCTGGGGTAGGGGAGTCAAAGACTAGAGGGCATAGGATTAAGGTGAAAGGGAAAGATGTAAAAGAAACCTGATGGGCAACCTTTTCAGGGTGGTGTGTGTTTGGAACAAGCTTTCAGAGGAGGTGTTGGACGCTGGTCCAATAACAATATTTAAAAGAAATCCGTTTGGGTGTATTAATAGGAAGAGTTTAAAGGGAGAAAGGGACTGGATCAGTACAGAACATCTGATCGGCATGGATGAGTTGGACCATCTGTTTTTGTGCAGTATAACTCTATGGCTAAAAAGTATAATTGATAGTCTACCAGAGAGAGATAGGAAATATTTTTATGAAAGTGGTGATTTTATTGGCTGTTGAGATACATTCCTTTACTGAAGCCTGAAATAACACCAAAGAGTTTCTGTTTTTGTCTAACAGTGTTGTCAGGAGTATTGATAATGAGGTATACTGAGTAAGTGGACAACCTGGTGTGGTCCAGATACGGAATGGACCAGGAATTGATTTCTGACTTGTACTGAGTGATCTGACATTAGATAGGATAATGTTATCCTTCTGCAGAAGAAGATGGTCATGCAGCAAATCCAATCCATCAGGGACACAATAACTTCAGGGGCTACGTTTCTGCTGATGGCTGAGGAGACCAATCTGTGAGAAGCAGGTTCTGTGGATGGGTGGTGCTGTGGATCCTTGTCTTTGATGTTGACATCTGTTGCCAAACCACTACAGTCACTGAACATCATTGTAGCACACAAGCAATGTTTCCCCTCACTTGTCAGTTAGTGTTCCCAAGTCTGGGAAAATCAATGCAAATTATGTCCTAGTTAAAGTGGATCTTTGCCCTATTGGTCTGAACACCTCACCAGACAGCAAATCCTTAAGGATCCAACCAACCTCCAAACTGAGAGCTTTACCTTTGCTTGAGAATGCCAACATACTTGATGACTTGAGTGAAAGTGAAGACTAAACAAGCAGTTCAATTATTCCAGCTTGAAATGTTGAGTGAGGCCAGACTTGGGACTGGCTGTGATATTTATTACAATTGTTAATGTTTAAATATTTTCCTGGCACATTCTTTATGATTGGGAACTTGGCAACACTTTGAATCATCTGCCACTGCTTCAGGGCAGTTTGGAGAACACATTTTAGATGTTTATTTCTCTGTTTAAGGCCATTATTCAGCTGCCAGCACTTGACTGCTGCGATTTCTCACAAGAAGAGCTTAAAGGAAGGCAGTGTACTGCAGGTGCTAGAAATCAGAGACGTTAGCTGGAAGTGCTGATGGCTCTGGCTGTTTAAGGAAATTAAGAGTCCTAAAGAGCAGAAGATGTCAGTTAATTCTCAGTTCAGGTTTCTTGGAGGAGAATTGGGGTTATAAAGTTTCTGATCACCTTTCATCAGAAAAGTTTGATTGCAATGTTGGTGCCCTTGAGCTTTAAAAGGACAGTGCCTCAGTCTTCCATGAGTGGGGAAGAAGAGAGTCTGAGTTGTTCAGAGAGTACTGACTTGTGTCTGTTCTTATGGAAACTGGATACAGCAGAATGCCTTGCTCAGGCACTTTTTCTTTTGATTTGTGCATGGTCTGTGGATGTTGCTGACTGGGCCAGGATTTACTGCTGAGCTCTAATCACCCAGGAGGAAGTGTCAGTGTACTGCCTACTCTTCCCGCTGCAGTCCTTAGCATGTAGAGACACTCACAATGCTGTCAGGATGGAACTTCCAGAGTTTTGACTCAGCGACAGTGAAAGAATATATCTCCAAGTCAGGATGCGAGTGACTTAGAAAGAAACTTGCATCTGGTTATGTTCCAATGCATCTGCTGCCCTTGTCCTCCTAGATAATAGCAGTTGCAGGTTTGGAGGTTTCTGAAGAGCCCTGATGAATCTCTGCAGTGTATCTTGTAGATGGTGCACACTGCTGCTGCAGAGTGTCATTGTGGAGGAACTGAATGTTGAAGATGTTAAATGAGGTGCAGTTAAACAGACTGCTTTGTCCTGGATGGTATCCAGGTTCTTGAGCACAGTTGGAGCTGCACTCCTTCAGCAAATGGACATTACTCCAGCACAATCCTTGCTTGTGCATGGAGATGGTAGGTTTTCAGGAATCAGGATGCAAGTTACTCGCAGCAGAATCTTTAGCCTCTGACCTGCTCTTGGTGCAACAGTATTTTTATGGATGGTCCAGTTCAGTTTCTGGCCAATGGTAACCATCAGAGTGTTAACAGTGGAAGATTCGGTGATGGTAAGGCCATAGAATGTCTTTCTTGTTGGAATTGGTCACTGTTTGGCACAAGTGTGAATACTCTCCAGGTCTTCCTGCATTTGGAAATAGCATGCTTCAGGATCTGAGATGTGAATGGCCCTGAACATTGTGTAATCATCAGCAAATATCACACTTCTGACTTTATGATGGAGGGTATGTTACTGATTAAGCAACTGAATATGATTGGACCGAGGACACTATCCTGTAGAACTTCTGTCGAAGTGCCCTGAAGCTGAGGTGACTGAACGCCAACCATCTTCTTTTGTGCCAGGTGTGACTTCAACTGACGGAATTTTCATCCTGAATCCCATTAATTCCACTTTTGCTCGGACCTCCTTCACACCACACTTGCTCAAATGCTACTTCGATATTAAGGGCATTCAATTTCACTTTCCCTTGTAATGTGGGACTAAGCTGTGCAAAAGCCAAATCAGGCAGAGTTGGCAAATTTTCTTCCAATGATTTGAATTTTGGGGTGGTTTGGCATTTTGTATGGCCATTATTTCTAACAATAATTGAGAAACGTTGATATTTATTGGATTTGATTCCATATTTTGCAAGATTGAAATTTAAAGCACCACATTGTTACACGAACCTAAGTTAGCAAATTAATTATCATCTCATTAAACTGTATTTAAAGCTTTCATAATTAGGTTTGTCTAATGAAAATGTTGATTTGGGAGATAATGTACTTTACTCACCTACTCTACATGTTGCTGAGATTTTAATGCAGCATTTTGCCCAAAGATTAACTGACTGATGTAGTAGCACACAGACATATGTGTCTGGTGCTGTTTTAACACCACTCTATGTAATCCTGTATGAATTAACATTGTATTAATAGTCAGGAATTCAAAGCATGATCGCAGTTTTAACAGTATTGGCTGGCAACACTTTTCTGAAAATTCGAATGCCAGTGAAAATGGCTGTCTTACTTTGTAATGGTTATTAAAACTCAGTAAAAGCAATTGAAGTAATTATTTTAAATAATAGTTTCCCAGCTGAACCTAATGTACAAGACCTTCCCAGTGATTGTTTGTTACCGAAGATATCAGCATCAATCCTCGACATGGACTTTGTTAGCTGACCTCTGACATAGACCTCAGTGTAGGATCAAAGTTTCTGAGTTTCTCTTGGGAACATAGCCTTTCTATTTCTGAGTAATATTCCCGATCATTGCCTACATTTGTATGTGTGTGTCAATTGAGTGAGGCCAGGAATGGGTTCAGCTCTGATAACTCTGACTCCTGATCAAAAAACATCTCTAAGATGGCGATGGACTAAGACTCCATCCATTTCATTTCTTTTTTTTTCTCTCTTTCTCGTGTTTCTTTTTCTTTTCAGCTTCTGTCCTCTGGTGGCATTGGCGATGTCTGGAATGAAAGCCAGAGCGGACTCCTAGCCTCTATTCTCCATTTTTCTAAATTATTTCTGGACTTTTTATTTCTTTATTTTTCTAATTTTTTTCCCCCTAAGAATTTGTACTTAATAATCTGTACCTGGGTACTTTGGTACCTAAGGTTGTGCTGTAAGTGGCGATCCACATGAGTATATGTGACTAAAGCTAATTCATGTAGCTGTTTCTTGTCTATATTCACACGTGCAATGGGGCTCTTTTGGGTGGGTTTTATACACTGCCTATGGAACTAGATCTCAGCAAGTCTTCAACAGCTTCGAGAATGGAGGGAGAAAACTGGTGGTAAGCTACAGAACCTTTTCCACCTACTTTGCCATTGTTAGAATCTGCTTGTTAAATATATCCCTGCTTGCAAAAAGTTTGACATTTTATATAAAGCATCCTAAAAGGCAGGTTTTTTTCAATAACAATAAAAATGACAAGATTTTCAGTTACTGCTTTACCATTCCTCTTTGATTTATTATACAGATTATTTGCACCATCCATTCCACATTAGATATTATGGTTTTAGAGTGCTCTCCTATGTAATCAGATTAACATTATGTAACATCTGCCTGGATGAGTGCATCTCACTCAAGAATATTGATACCATCCAGGATAAAGCAACCCACTGGATTGGCATAATCTCCACAAGCATCCACTCCCTCCGCTCAGTAGCAACAGTGTATACGATTTACAAGAAATTCACCAGGGCTCCTTAGACAGCAATTTCCAAATCCATGACCACTTCCATCTAGAAAGACAAGGATGCCGATATATGGGAAGCACCATGTGCAAGTTTCCATACAAGCCACTAACCATCTGGACTTGAAAATATATTACTATCTATTCAGTGTTGCTGGGTCACAATCAGAACTCCCTCCATAATGGTATTGTGTGTCTACCTGCAGGAAGCTGACTGCAGCGATTGAAGAAGACAGCTCACCATCACCTTCTCAAGGACTGATAGGAATGGGCAATAAAGTTTGGTTCAGCCAGCAATGTCCATGTCCCATGAATGAATTTCAAAAAGTGGATACATCATGCAATATTAGTTTATATGCAATAGAGAAGAAAAGGAATCAAGGAATCAAAAATCACAAGGAGACCATAAAATGGCAAACAAGAAATGGAATTATACAAGACATTGCAGATGCTGGATATTTGAAATAAAAGTGGTGAAAACACTGAGCAGACCTGGCCATATCTGAGAGGGAGAAGCAGTTGATGTTTTGAATCAAATTTGAACCTTCAGAAGAAGGACTTTATGAAAGTAAATGTGCAGAGCTATGGGAATAAAACAAGAGAATATGCCTGATTGGATTGCCAGACAGAAAATCAGCATGGCTTCAATGGGCTGAATGGCCTCTTTTGATGCAGTAATGACTCCAGGATGTGTATCCTCATAGCTTTCAATTCTATTTATTCATTTTTAAAGGAGGAAATTGATATGATGCAAGTGTGTTTGGGGGAGTTGTTCCAACATACTCAGTCAATTTAAAAGCCCTGTATCCTGTGATATATATTTATAAACAAATACACATGCCTACCCTTAGGTACCCTTGACAAGGTGGTGGTGAGCTGCCTTCTTGAAGTTGCAATCGATTTGCTGTAGGTTGACCCATAATGCTGTTAGGGAGATTTCCAGTAACGACAGTAAGCAGCAGTAAAGGAGTGGTGATATATTTCCAAGTCAGGATGGTGGGTGGCTTGGAGGGGAACTTGCAAGTGGTGGTGTTCCCATGTGTCTGCTGCTCATGTCCTTCTTGATGGTAGTGTTTGTGGCTTAGGTGGGATGTTATGTTTGGGTCCTTCTGGCAGATAATAGCAGCTGTCTGCACCAATCTCTTTGCAACAAAACGTTAATGTCCTTTGATATAATATACCCAACTCCCCACATGACAATAAATTGCTTCCATGTGATACCAAGATATTAATGCTATTCTTTGTTTTTAACTGTTGACCACTTCAGTACGAAAGCTCCAACTTTTCTTTGTTTTGATACAATAACACAAAGGATATATACCAAAGAAATAGTTGATACACAATGGTATGATTTTTAACCTGAATAAAATCATCTCACATTTGGCATAATCCCTCATTACATTCTAATCTGACCTGGAGAATAAATAGCCTTCCTAAAGTCATTAGAGAGTAACATGGAAGCACTAATAGGTCATTCAGTCCCTCAAACCTGCTCTACCATTCTAGATTATGGTTGTCTATCCACCTCACCTTCTTGATGAAGGGCTTTTGCCAGAAACATTGATTTTCCTGCTCCTCCGATGCTGCCTGACCTGCTGTGCTTTTCCAGCAGCACTCTAGTCTTGACTCTGATTTCCAGCATCCGCAGTCCTCAGTTTCACCTATCCACCTCAATATCATATTCCATCTTTATTCCCATATCCCTTTCTGTTTTGAGCAGCTAAAGATCTGTCAGTCTGTCTAATCTCAACGACTGAGCCCTCTAGGGTCAACAATTTCAAAGGTCCACAACCCTCAGACCTCAATGACTTGCTTTTTGTTCTGTGTCCTGTAGTTCTAGACCCATAAGCAGGGGAAATATCCTTCCTCCATCTACTCTGATTATCCCTTGAAGCATTTCGTACGTTTCTTTGAGATCACCTTCTATTTTCCAAAACTGCAGATATTACAGGCCAAGTCTCCTCACTCTCTCCTCACGGGATAGACTCACAGCCTGGGTATAAGTCTGGAGAACCTCCACTGCGCTCCCTCTGGGACAAGTACATCCTTCCTTAGGCAAGGGGACCAGAATTCATTCAACACTCCAGGTGCAACCTCTATACTGTTCTGCACAATTGATTAGATTAGATTAGATTCCCTACAGTGTGGAAACAGCCCCTTCAGTCCAACTGATCCACACCGACCCTCCGGAGAGTAACCCACCCAGACCCAATTCCCTCTGACTAATGCACCTATCACTATGGGCAATTTAGCAAGGCCAATTCACCTGGCCTGCACATCTTTGGACTGTGGGAAGAAACCGGCGCACCCGGAGGAAACCCACGCAGACACGGGGAGAATGTGCAAACTCCACACAGACAGTCGCCCGAGGCTGGAATCGAACCTGGGACCCTGGTGCTGTGTAGTAGCAGTTCTAACCACTGAGCAAGACTCTTTCTTATTGAGAGGTTCCAGCATTTTCCCTCCTACAGACAGCAGACTATCAGGTCTCTAGTTCCCAGTTTTATTCCCTCCATTATTTTTGAAATAATGGGGTTAGATTTGCACCTTTCCAATCTTCAGGAATTGTGTCAGAATTAATAGAATTTTGAAAGATGATTACCAATTTATCCACATTTTCTGCAGCCACCTGTTTCAACATTCCAGGGCCATGGTCTCCAACACATGGATCCTGATCGACTGGTTGACTGCAGAGCCTCAGACGATCATCTCAGTGCCTATCTGTGTACGCTGGCTTTGTGCATCATCGTGCCACTGTGTGAGCTCTGCTTCTGGAAGCTGTATGACCAGAGGAAAGTGAAAGCCCTTCACAGGCTTTGTCAACTTGTTGCATCGTGTTTCCATTGGTCCAGATGGACTATCACTGCAGGGTGAATTCAGATTTGTGAGGTCACTGCAAATATATGATGAAGAAATACGCTAGGAACTGATGTGTGAAGTATTACAAAAAAATAGGAGGCTGTTCAGCTCCTATTGGCCATGGGAACTCTTCAAGAGCACTTTAGCTAGTCCCATTGCTCTACCTGTTCTCTCTGGACTGGGAGATTTGTTCCTCGGCTGTGTATCCAAAAGGTGGGTGTGAGATAAAGATGAAATATGGATATTGCTGCTCTGTATCCTATATCTAGGGAAGGCAAGCCAAGCAGGATCCCAGAAATAGGTTGCGACGACAGACGTGACCTCAGTGCATTCACACTTAAAAGCAACAGCAACATTCTGGATGTTCCAGAGGTGGAGATCCTGAGACCAACCTCAGCAGCAAAGTGACGTCAAGGTGGAGCAGTAATGACGTGTAATGAACCCGCACTATTTGAGAAGAAATCAAACATGTGCAACTTTCACACAGAAAGGAAAATGAATTTCTGTTCACAATTGTAAAAGATAGGAGTGTTTGCCTTACATGCATTCAAAATGTATTGATGGGTTTTGAGGGGAATTTGGAATGGCACACATCATGATAAACAGTAAATCAAGGAATAAAGTGTGAAGTGAGCTGATAGACAATATGTGATTGCTCAGTTTCAGCTTCTTTACAGATACAATGTCGAAACTGAACAGGCTGAATTGTGAACTGAAGGGAAAAGACAGAGACGTCGCACGTATGATCAGTGCTGTGAATGTATTTAAATTTAAACTGGGTCTGTGATCCTCCCAATTAAAAACTAAAACACTGCAACAGTTCCTGAGTCTGGAAAAATGTATTGGGAAAAATCAAAGACAAAGAAAAATTGTTACCAGAAAGCTTCTATGCACACCTGAGGAAGTTAGAAGAATTCAACAGGTGATTTCAGGAATTAGATGTGACGGAACAAATTATTTTTTCAATTAGACATTGGTAGGATGAGTATCAAATTCATTCAGGTGTTTGATTTACAGAGTTGATATGAAGATCATAATTATGCATAATAATAGTGAGCTGAATCTAAGACCAAGAGGCAGCAATTTTGGGGGATTCATAAACAGATAAAAGTTCCCGGTCTTATCATCCTGAGCTTTTAAAGTGAAGACTGACTTTGATTCCACCTGCCTCTGTAAGACAGAATTCTCCCAAAGGACGACAATCAAGACCAAGTGTCACATCCACTTTTGATGGACTATATATTACCAGCAGCCTCAAACTACAACCCAGCCTTCAAGGCACCTGCAGATAATGTGCAATCACAGGTATCACATTGAAACTTGGTGATTAGAGAACAAATTAATAATTACACATCCTTGGTTTTAGATTTGTACAGCACTAAGGATACATTGCTTTTCCTCTATTTTCTTCAGGGTATATCCTGGGTTGCACTTAAATTTGAAAAGTGATCTGTGCTCAAAGAATTTGGAGAATATTGCTCTAAGGTTAAAGTCATCGGCTCCTGGGAATTTGTCAACTTTTTACTGCTATTAATTTCTCCACTACAACCGCTTCAGCATTACTGATTTCTTTCAGTTCCATACTCTCACTGGACCCCTGAATCCTGACTATTTCCAGGAAACTTCTGTCTTCGTCTGTGAAGGCAAACATACAGTGTTGGGACTTTTTTCATTGGAGCATAGGAGTTTGAGAGGTGACCTTACAGAAGTTTATAAAGTCATGAGGGGTACAGATAGGGTAAATTGTAGGTGTTTTTTCCATAGGATGGGGAATTTCAAGACTAGTGGGCACGTTTTTAAGGTGAGAGGGGAGAGATTTAAAAAAGATACAAGAGGCAAATTGTTTACATGTGGAATGATTTTCCTAAGGAAGTGGTGGGTGTGGGCACAATGCTTAAAAGACATTTGGATGGGTACATGAATAGGAAAGGCTTGGGGGGATATGGGCAGATGGGACTAGTTTAGTTTGGGAACGTGATCAGCATGGACTGGTTGAACCGAAGGGTCTGTTTCTGTGTTGTCTGACTCTATTTCCTTTTGTAAAATCTCTTGTACTGCCTGGAATGAATCCACTTTTGCCTTTATTTATCTTTCTCTTTTTACATACCTAAAGATTTTTATGTTTTCTTTCTATTTTATATTCATATTCTCCTTTCTCCATCTTTCTCAATTTCTTGGTTCTCAACTGAATTCTAGATATTTCTAAACTTCAGGTTTGCACAATATTTGGAAAGTTTATAAGCCTCCTTCTTTGATGTAATACTTGCCTTATTAGCTATCCTGCTCTTGCTTTTCCTGTCGGGTACTTTTCCCTTTAGGAAATGAATTTAGTTTTTTAAAACTGCCAGGAAACCATTTTACACTTAATATTGCTTAGTGGATATAAGCTTTGATGGATTGTGAAAATCTGAATTACTTCAAATCTTTTTTTGAAATATCTGGAGTTATTCCTTTAAAATAGCTCATTGGAAGAAGTCACTTTGGACTTTGGAGACTTCTCTTTAAACAAGGCTTGCAGTAATTAAAGTGACTAGTGACAACTGCATGCTGTCCTGTAGATCCCTGCGGCAGTTGTTTTGAACAGTGACTGGCTTGGAGAGATGCTTCATCTATCTGGTTCAGTTGGAGAGAGACCAGTTCAGAAGAAGCTGAGTTGGAGGAGAGCCTGCTATGGACAAGATGCCAACTTATGTCTTTATTTTTGAATTGAAACCTTCTCATAACTTCAGGATGAAATCCATTCGCTCTTTTGAAAGTAACATCTCAAAGTCGAACCATCTCAAGACAATTAGCATGGTTTACTTCATTTTGATTTTAGAACAAAGAACAGTACAGGAACAGGTCGTTCGGCCCTCCAAGACTGCACCAACACATGATGCCTTTCTAAATAGAAACCTTTTAACTCTATGCGGTCTGTATCCTTCTATTCCCTGCCTATTTACATATCTACAAGGTGCCTCTACAAGATGAAACAAATTCTCAAGAAATGAGAGTATCTATTTAAGTCCTGCAGTAAATTTCAGTTTTATTTGAGAGATGTGTATTGTTAACTAATTATGCAAACTGCAATTCTCCTATCCTTGCTGTGGATGTCTTAAAAAAAGCACAATGATAAAAATTAGCTAGTTTTAATGAGCGTGACAATACTGTACAAATTACTACCATGACTCCATTAACATCAATCAGTGTATGAGGTAAGAAGAATCACACTAGTCCTTTGGGATCCACCTTTCATCATTTGTGAAACAGATGCAGGGCTGAAGAATGACAGAGAGAGCCTTACTCCCCATTTGTGGTGCTTGGTTCTGCCAATGGAAGTGGGAAAATATTCCATGTGCCAACTCTGACATATTAAGCCTTTTGAGCTCAAATTTCCAAGCATACATAAATGAAGAAAGGAATGCTGTAGATATGCAGAAACAGTTGTTTGAAGGAAGTCACTCCATTGCTCTGAAATGCAAACTGAAATACTCAACCACATGAATCCACGCTGAATTTTGCAACATTGAACTTTTAATTTTGAGATTGCCTGCAAAATAAAACTGCTTCATTGAAACATTCTATTACAGAGTCATAGAGATGTACAGCACGGAAACAGACCCTTCAGTCCAACCCGTCCATGCCGACCAGATATCCTAATCCAATCTAGTCCCACCTTCCAGCACCTGGCCCATATCCTTCTAAACCCTTCTTATTCATATACCCATCCAGATGCCTTTTAAATGTTGCAATTGTACCAGCCTCCACCACTTCCTCTGGCAGTTCATTCCATACATGTACGACCATTTAAACTGAGAAATTGATGACTTCCTTGTCTGTCTGGTTAATGTTTTAACACTTCCCAGATTCCAAGTTGCAAATGATGACAAAATTGTTGAGGGGATGGGTTGAACAGGAACAATGATCATAAATCAAAAGGAAAATTAGTTCGATCTTACAGTTGTCTCCTTTCAGGATTCTATAACTGGTCATTGAACAGAATTGACAAAAGCCAAGAAGCCAACAAATGAACCTAAAACAGATGGGAATTGAACTTAAAATGAAATAAAGTTAGAAGCCAGTCTTTTTGTTTTGCTCCATTACAGACCAACTACTGTAACCACAGTCTAATCTATTTTACTTGGACTGCGATGGACAACACTAACACAATTGAAGAAATTATAATTTGCATATAAAACTGCAGCCAAAGGCAAAATGTTGTTCTTGCAGCTGGTCATAATTATATCAGTAAATTGCCCAAAGTTCCTTACTCCAGCAATGGCAGAGGCTTTTATTTTTCATGAATATTTGGAATAATTGTCAGACTCAAGAGCAAAGAACAAAGCAAATTTCAGTTTTGTTTGAGAGATGTGTATTGTTAACTAATTATGTAAACTGCTAGTCTCCTATCCTTGCTGTGATGTCTTAAAATAAAGTGCAATGATAAAAATTTGCTAATCTTAATGAGTGTGACAATGCTGTACAAAATTACTACCATGACACTCCATTAACGTTAATTGGTGTGTGAGGTCAGCCGTTTGGCCCTCCAAGCCTGTGCCAATCCAGATCCTCTATCTAAACCTGTTGCTTATTTCCTAAAGATCTGTATCCCTTTGCTCCCTGCCCATTCATGTATCTGTCTAGATACATCTTAATTGACGCTATTGTGCCCGCCTCTATCACCTCCACTGGCAACAAGTTCCAGGCACCCACTGCCCTCTGCATCAAGAACTTTCCATGCATATATCCTTGAAACTTCTCCCCTCTCACTTTGAAATCATGACCCCAAGTAATTGAGTCCCCCACTCTGGGAAAAAGCTTCTTGCTATCCACCCTGTCTATACCTCTCATGATTTTGTAGACCTCAATCAGGTCCCCCCAAACTTCTGAAAGTTCTAATGAAAACAATCCTAATCGACTCAATCTCTCCTTATAGTGCCCTCCACATCAGGCAATGTCCTGGTGAATCTCCTCTGCACCCTCTTCAAGGTATCCACATCCTTTTCGTAATGAGGCAGCCAGAACTGTATGCAGTATTCCAAATATGGCTGAACCAAAGTCTTATACAACTGTAATATGACCTGCCAACACATGTACTCAATTCCCAATTCGATGAAGGAAAGCATGTCGTATGGCTTCTTGACCACTCTATCAACCTGTGTTGCCATCTTCAGGGTACAATGGATCTGAACACCCAGCTCTCTCTGTAGATCAATTTTCCCCAGGGCTTTTCCATTTACCATATAGTTCGCTCTTGAATTGGGTCTTCCAAAATGCATTATCTCGCAATTGCCCAGACTGAACTCCATCTGCCATTTCTCCACCCAACTCTCCAATCTATCTATATTCTGCTGCATTCTGACAGTCCTCTTCACTCTCTGCTACTCCATCAATCTTAGTGTCTTCTGTAAACTTGTGAATCAGACCACCTATACCTTCCTCCAGCTCATTTATGTATATCACAAACAACATTGGTCCCAGCACGGACCCCTATGGAACATCACTGGTCATAGATCTTCATTTTGAGAAACTCCCTTCCACTACTACTCTCTGTCTCCTGTTGCCCAGGCAGTTCTCCATCCATCTAGCTAGTACACCATAGACCCCATATAACTTCACTTTCTCCATCAGCCTACCATGGGGAACCTTATCAAATACCTTACTGAAGTCCATGTATATGACATCTGCAGCCTTCCCTCATCAATTAACTTTGTCACTTTTTCAAATAATTCTATTAAGTTGGTAAGACCTACCCTTACCAGCGCAAAATCATGTTGCCTATCACTGATAAGCCCATTTTCTTCCACATGGGAATAGATCCTATCTCTCAGTATCTTCTCCAGCAGCTTCCCTACCACTGACTTCAGGTTCACAGGTCTATAATTACCTGGATTATCCCTGCTGTTCTTCTTAAATAAGGAGACAAGAGTAGCAATTCTCCAGTCCTCTGGGACCTCATTTGTGTTCAAGGATGCTGCAAAGATATCTGTTAAGGCCCAGGCTATTTCCTCTCTCGCTTCCCTCACTAATCTGGGATAGATCCCATACCATTCAATAAAGCTGCCTCTGGCCAGTAACTGTCGGCAAGAGAGGAGGAATAAAAATGCATGTAGCAAGGGACAGCCAGAAGAAACCAACGTGCATGTTTATCGCATTATATAGGACCTCAACATCTTCCAAATTTCTCCTCCCACATGGTTGACGATGCCCTCTAATGTATCTCCTCCACTTCCCGCATCTTTGTCCTTGAACCCCATCCAATTGCAACAAGGACAGAACCCCCGGTCGTCACCTTCCACCCCACCAATCTCTGGATACATCACATCAACCTCCGCCACCTTCATCACCTACAAACAGACCCCACCACAAGGGGTATATTTCCCTCCCTAGCTCTGTCTGTGTTTCAGAGAGACTATTCCCTCTTGTCAGAACCATTTCTCCCCCCCCCCCCAACCAGTCCACACCCCACTCTGGCACCTTCCCCTGCCACCACAAGAAATGCAAAACCTGTGCTCCCACCTCACCCCACCACGTCTGTCCAAGATCCCAAAGGATCCTTCCATAGCCATCAGAAACGTACCTGTACCTCCACACATGTCATCTACTCTGTCCGTGCACCCGACCTGGTCTCACCAACATTGAGGAGACAGGATACCAACTTGTGGATCGTGTCAGAGAACATCTCTGGGACACCCACACCAACCAACCCCACCGTCCCATACTTGAACACTTTAACTCCCTCTTCCAATCCACCAAGGACATGCAGGTCCTGGTCTTCCACCATCACCAAACCGTAACCACCCGACACCTGGAGGAAGAACACCTCATAATCAGCCTTGGGACCCTGCAACCACATGGGATCAATGTGGATTTCACCAGTTTCCTCATTTCCCCTCCGCCCACCTTATCCCAGTCCCAAGCCTCCAAGTCGGCACTGCCCTGTTGACCTGTCCATCTTCCTTCCCACCTATTCACTCCACCATCCTCTCCAACCTATCACTTTTTCCTCCACCTTCATCTACCCATCACATCCCCAGCTACCTTTCCCCCAACCCCACATCCCTCCCATTTATCTCTCAGCTCCCTCTGGCACTCAAGCCTCATTTCTGATAAAGGGCTTAAGCCTGAAACGTCGATTCTCCTGCTCCTCGTATACTGCCTGACCTGCTATGCTTTTCCAGCACCACACTCTTGACACTGATCTCCACTGTCTGCAGTCCTCACTTTCTCCCAAAACTTTATAGCCAATTAAGTACTTCTGCAGTGCAGTCTCTTGCAGTAATAAGGAGATTGATTCTTCTACATGTTTATTGAAGGTCCCTTTTTCCAATGGATTAGTTATCACCTGTGCAGCTGTATTTAATACTAAATACTATTTATAATATGTAAGCATTGCAGGGAAAGTGTGTTCTAATAACACCTTTTAACAGAAGATGCTTAAGCACAGGTATCATTGAGGTAGGTCTGCCTGCTTTTCATGATGTTGTCTCTCTTTTTGCATTCCTAGCCCACACTGCCTTATGTCTGATGGCTGCTATTTGTACCTCCAATATACTGGAAAACCTGTATGGGGCCCCAGTGCCCTGCAGACCTCAGTCTGAGAACCATTGACATCGAAAACACAGCAGGCAATTTGTTCAAAGGTCCCATAAGGAGACCACAAGGACAACAACTTCTGAAAACCAGTCAAGTGATTTTCAAGCGAGGAAGCTTTGGTTTTGACATAATTAAGCTGGAACACTACAAAGTAATAAAACACAGAAGCCTTCAAATCTTATAAAAGGGATAGTTTTTGGCCTAATTAACAGTATATGCAGTTTACATGGAATGTTTGCACTTTTTCTACTAATTCTCAGCTGCTTGTTTTTTTCATGCGATCCTCCCATTTTTCTCCCTCACCCAAAATTAGCTCTGAGCAGAGAGGCTTTTATTCTTGAATAAGATTTTTATATCAAAGTCCATTCCCTGTAGTGCTTGCATGTCTTTCCAGGATTACAAACTGCTCCATCTTTCCATTCACCAGATGGTAATACCTGACCCAGTTGCAAGTACCAATTCATTAGGTGCAGGGTGGCTGTTTCTGACTGGGAGTATCAATGAAAATTCTACTCTACCAGAACTGAAACCTTTGCTCTGTGTCAGCATGCAATTTCATTTGAGCTCTTAAGAGTTGGCCAACTTCAGTCCAAACAAAATCAATTTTTATTGACTATTTTATATAACTAAATAGATGTACACCAATGAAAAGGAAACCATATACTGAGAAAATCTCCAGTTAGAAGCACAGATTGAGAAGGCAGTTTTAACTGACTTGCAGGTGGGAAAACCCAGGAGCAATGTTGATTTTTTTATACCCAACAAGTCGGGGAAACTGACTTGGTCAAGCGCTGTGTTAGTTTCACATGCTGTTTGACTTATTTTCCATTGAACACAATGGGTAAAGATTGATGGGACATGAAATCAGCATTGTGTCAGATCTTGTTGATTTCTCAGCTCCTACTTTGTATAAGATCGAACCCCAGATGTTTGGCTTGAGTTAAGGTGTGTTTTATATACCACAATACTGGAGCTCCAGTGGGGCTTATGTAAGATATTGCTATTCCCCAGAAGAGTTTATTCTTACATCAGTTGGAACAGGGCACCAGGATTTAAAATAATCCTTATGACATTTGTTACAAGCACAGCAGTAAGTGAAAATGGGTCTCCATACAAAAGTAAACAAGAATTCTGCACTGTGATTATATTTGCCTTTTGAATGAGTTCAGCTCTGCTGGAGACTGAGATTTGGGAAATCATTGAATTTATTGGTGCAGTAATGCATTGAAATTGTGTCATACGACAAAGAAATTATAAAACACATTTAAACATGAAAGGTTGTGCTATAAAATCAAAAGTCAATGCTACCTGTCTAAGACTGAGCAGTAAAATGGAAATTCAAAAACAGAAATTGCTGATAAAGCTCAGCACGTCTGGCAGCATCTGTGGAGAGAAATCAGAGTTCACACTTCAGGTCCAGTGACCCTCCCTCAGAATTGATGGTAGTTAGGAAAATGTTTTTTATGCAGATGATGTGGTGGTGGTGGTGGGGGGGGGGGGGGGGGAGCGGGGGTGGAGAGTTGGAGTGCCTGAAGTAAATAAGTGGAGATAGAGCCTAAAGAGAGAAAAGAAGACAAGTTGGACAAAGGAGTGGATAACAATCAGCACAGAGAATGAATAGTTACTAATGGGAACTATCAGTGGCTGACAATGGGTTGTGTGTAATAGCAGAATCAAAAAGTATGGCACTGGAAAAGCACAACCAGTCAGGCAGCATCCGAGGAGCAGGAGAGTTGACGTTTTGAATACAAGCTCTTCATCAGAAATTCCAAAATGTCGACTCGGATGCTGCCTGACCTGCTGTGCTTTTCCAGCGCCACACTTTTCGACTCTGATCTCCAGCGTCTGCCAGTCCTCATTTTCTTCCTGCATATAATAGCAGACCATGTGATGACAAGGCCTGATGTGTGTGGATTGAGGTAAGGACATTCTGGGAAGGTGCATCAAGTACTAAAATTGTTGAACTTGATATTGAGTCTGGAGGGCTGCCAGGTTCCCAAGTGGAAAATGTGGGCTGTACTTCCAGTTTGCGCTGAGCTTCGCTGGAGCACTGCAGCGACCCTGAGACAGAGATGTTGACCAGGGAACAGGGTGGTCTGTTAAAGTGGCGGGCAACTGGAAGCTCAGGGTCATTTTTGCAGACAGAATGTAGGTGTTCTGTGAAGCAGTCACCCAGTCTATGCTTCGTTTCTCCGGTGTAAAGGAGACCACATTGCGAGTAGGGAATGCAGTAGACTAGATTGTGAGAAGTGCAGGCAAAGCACTGCTAGACCTGAAAGGTGTGTTCGGGCTCTTGGATATTGAGCAGGGAGGAAGTAAATGGGCAGGTGTTTCTGTGGTTGCAAGGGATGGTGCCATGGGGCTGTTGGGAGAGAAGGAGGAGTGAACCAGGGTGTCCCTGAGGCTATGGTCCTTGCAGAAGGTTAACAAGGGAGGGGAAGGGGAATATATGTCTTGAGGTGGTGAAAATGGTGACTAATGATCCTCTGGATGTTGATGCTGGAAGGATGGTGGATTCAGACAAGAGGGACCCTATTGCTTGGCCAATTCATCTAACTTGTACATCTTTGGAGGAAACCAGAGCATCCAGAGGAAATCCTCTGGGTACGGGGAGAATGTGCAAACTCCACACAGCCAGTCGCCTGAGGCTGGAATCGAACCCAGGTCCCTGGCACTGTGAGGCAGCAGTGCTAACGACTGAGCCACCGTACTGTCCCAAAGTTTCCAGACAGGAACAAGGCTGTTTCTGCCCAGTTTCGAACTGGAGACCTTTTGCGTGTTAGGCGAACATGATAACCACTTTACTATAGAAAGGAATAATGGAGATCTCCCTTTGTCGAAGCTGATATCATCAAAACAGATGCAATGGAGATAGAGGAACTGGGAGAATGGAATAGAGTGTTTTTGGGAAGCTGGGTGTGAGAATACATAGTCAAGATAACTGTGGGAGTCAGGGGGTCTCTGGTGAATGTTGATGGACAGGCTGTTCCCAGATATAGAAACAGAGATGTCAAGGAAGGGGTAAGAGGAGTCAGAGATAGACCTGATGAGGGTGAGAGTGGGGTTGATATTGGAAGCGAAATTGATGAAGTTTTCTAATTCCAGACAAGAGAGGGAAGCAGCACCAATGATTTCATTGATATAACGGAGAAAGAGTTGTGGGTAGGGGCCAGAACAATGAGACCTCCACGTACTTCACAAAGAGACATAAGGCATAATTGGGTCTCATGGGTATTCATGATCACAACTTTGACCTGAAGAAAATGAGAGGAATTGACGGAGAAGTTGTTCAAAGTGAGGATAAGCTCAGCCAGGCAGAAGAAGGTGGTGATGGACAGAGACAGTTCAGGCCTTTTTATCCCATAAATTTGAAATTATTGACTCACTAACCATCGGTTATTAAAAATTAAACCCACTATCAATTGGCTCAGTTTATTACCAGGGAGCACAGACAGGAAGGATTCCATTAGAGATTGCATTGGTTCAGGTTATTTTTATTAAGTATTTTTGTTTGCCCATCCCCTAAAAATGACTCACTTTGAGAATTCTCAGCCTAATTTTCTATAACATTTGTAAAGAGAATGCATAACAGATGGCTCAGTCCAAAATCAGTATCCTCTGTGCATTACATTAGACTTTTAAAAGGGCTTGCTAACTGAAGGAAATAGATATTTCAGTTATAAAGCATTGGGGCCCATAGAGCTGGAAAATCATTGGAAGCCTACTGTTCTCTTTT
The DNA here is from genome assembly GCF_037043375.1 of Chiloscyllium plagiosum. Taxonomy (NCBI): domain Eukaryota; kingdom Metazoa; phylum Chordata; class Chondrichthyes; order Orectolobiformes; family Hemiscylliidae; genus Chiloscyllium; species Chiloscyllium plagiosum. The sequence goes on along the minus strand of NW_028270170.1, from coordinate 16,784,285 downwards.
GAGACTATTAAAGCCCAAGGAAAAATCAAAATTTGGAGGTGATGGTTATGTTGTGATAATGTCACTAGACCAATAATCCAGAGGTATAGACTCATGATCTGGTGATATGATAGTCATTGAAATTTGAATTCAATTTACACAGATTTGGAATTAAAAGGCAATCGCAGTGATGGTGACCAGAAAACGATCATCAATTGTCATAAAAGATCCATCTAGTTCACTAATGTCCTGAGAGAAGGAAATCTGCTGTCTTTACATCACTTCTCTGCGGTTGATTAACACTGTGGGCTGGTTTATATAAAACCAGAAAATATGCTATAAATTGTGAAGCAGATATTACAGCAACCCAACTGGTATCTCTGTGTGCCACTTGAAAATCCATGCTGAGTCTCAACATTGTATACGCACAGGATGTGGTATCATTAACAGTGATCTTAATAAACACAAGTTAGACATACAGCATCCATCTCCTTTTCAAACTAATGGTTGACTATTTACAATAACAACTACCTACGAGTCTTTATAAGCTAGGTCAATTATGATAAATCCAGATCTTGTGATCATGACTTTGTCTGGAGATTCTGTTGATTTCCACAATCATCAGTGATATGATCTTCCAGTCTAGTTTCAAGATTTTTTTTCATGGACTGTATTTGCTGTCTCAGTATTTACTTATTGTGATGTGCTTCAGCCAGTTTTGCATCAGATTAGCTACTGATCTTGTTCCTCAGTTTTGACTGGTTTAAATCTTCTTCACTGTTATTTCTTTGTTTCTTAAGAGCATGCAGTTCATTTGGAAACTTCTGGTTTTGCATCCCTGATATTTCCAATTTTATCAAAGTTGTTTCCTTCTGCTGGTCCAGTATATTTTTCACCTTCCGAGCCTACTCTAACAACCTCTTCAACTATGCTTTCTTCTTTCCTTTGAAGTCTGGACCCTTGCAGTAACTGCTTTAGTGGTTGTTTGGTTTTCAGTCTGTCCTGCCAGAGTTCTTTCACCAGAACATCATGGTGGAATCATTCATTTCTGTGAGGATTGTCTCATAAAAAAATAGCAGCTCCATTTAGTGTGTGCTGTACATCTCTGTCTGTTTTAGTATGTCCCCATTATCTTCAATGTTGTTTTTTTTTTGATTAGATTAATTACAGTGTAGAAACAGGCCCTTCAGCCCAATAAGTCCACACCGACCCTCTGAAGAGCAACCCACCCAGACCCATTCCCCTACACCTAACACTACAGGCAATTTAGCATGGCTAATTCACCTGACCTGCACATTTTTGGACTGTGGGAGGAAATCAGAGCACCCGGAGAAAACCCACGCAGACACAGGGAGAATGTGCAAACTCCACACTGACAGTTGTCTGAGGTGGGAATTGGACCCAGGTTTCTGGTCTGTGAGGCAGCAGTGCTAACCACTGTGCCACCGTGCCGCCCAGTTCAAAAGGATGGTTCAAAAGGATGGTTCTGTGTCTGCTTCTGCTGAGCTGAAATTGTTCTGTTTATGAGTTGCTCCAAATTTTCTTGTAAACTAACAATCTTTTCATTGGTTGATGATGAAGAGCTTTTAATTGATCCTGTTTCTTTTTTTCTTTCAGCTCTTTATTCATATTTTTGAGTTGAGCTGTGGTATTCTGTACAGATTTCTTCATCTCAGAGATGTTGTCTCAAATTTGGATTGATCGGAACTACTTACTCAGCCTTTTCCTCTTGAACTTACATTTCTTTATCTTGAAAGCAGAGAGCTGAGATTTGATTTGATTGAATCAAATAAAATTGATACGTTCTAATCTTCTTGCACTTTCTGTTCTGAAATGTTTCTCGAGTAATCTGCTGCAGTGTGCATCATGTCTCTGATGTCTCATCCCATATGAATGTGACCAACGTAAAGTCACAGCATACAATGTAGAACATCTGTGATGCCCAGACTAATTGGTTGTACTTGTGCCTCATCTCCACATAGGATTAGTAAACTGTTAAATGCTCAAAGTTTTACATTTGTAGATTTAGTTGTAGCTTTTCATATCTGTGGGCACATGTTTTTCTGAATTTACAGAGTTAGTATATAAGCACTTGCACTTGTATCAACCTTAGCCAAAAGCAAAAAGTCTCTCACCTGAGGAAAGCTAATTTGGGTTTTCGTAATCACTTCAGACAGTGTGATGACATTGAAGCTTTGCATGAGATTGACAATGTGAAACATATACTCATTCCCCTGTCTTGTCACATACATTAACAGATTCTGGTTTGTTAAACACTTCATGTACACACCTCTGGTGGAATTCTAAATGATCTCTATTGCATTGTGAGGGTATTCCACATGTGTGCTCTGTTTGGGTCAGTGCACAGTTTTTTGTAGCTGTATTAGCCTTTGCTGTAGTGCACTGCCTTCATCAATGGCTTTACCTGCCACATGCAAAATTGATCAAAAGCTTTCCTTTTCCTTGGTGTATGTAGAAAGTCGCACATTCTACATTCCTTGCTATGTTTGGATGTTCTCGTGATTGTGTCAATCTTCAATCATTGAGTTTGTACTTAGTACCCGTGAGCTTTGTCAGCCTGTGAACATAACTTTGTATATCCTTTAGTAACTTCTTTAATGCTGTAGGTATTACTATTTTTATTAGCAAATCATTCTGAAAAATTTTCATGAGGATGAATGTGATCACAAAACAATAATTCTGTTCGCGAGCTGCCCACCTAAAAATCGCTGAGGCTATTTCTCTGCATTGGCTAACAAGTGATCTAAGGATTCTGTCACTTCTGTCTAGATGCCGTCAATTGACGATGATGAATACTAAAATTGAGTCTGTTCTAAATTGGTCTTTTAATATGTCTTAAATTTGGGCTATTAATCCTGGTGTGTTAAATTTGCATTGACCTTCACTTCCAATTGTTAAGCAAATCTTAATGGCTTGCCTTACTGCATTGGACACACCTGAATCAGGAATCCACAGCTCTGAATGCTATCTAATAATTTTAAATTCTGTTAGGAGACCTACTGTGTCCCAAATTTGACATTGAATTTAATGGACATCTTGGCAATATGCCCTTGACCTTTCCTTATTTGTATAAACCTGATGTACACACTATACACTTGTCTTTCTAAAGTGGGTTGAATTGGCCCCTCGAAAGGGATTTGATCAGTTACCACCTGGCTCCATTTTCAACACTATCCAACACTGAACCAAACAAAGATGTTGAAGGTTGTCACATACATTGGAGCATGATTGAGGCCATTGGCCTTGTGTTTTACCTGTAACTTAACTTGATTTCTGACTTTGCAGCGAACCAACTGATTTCTTTCTGCAGCTTCCAAACCCATATCAAATAAGCTGCCAGGCAGAATTCCAAAACTGTATATATACAACAGCTGACATCCTTAAAGGTTAACACTCTTGAATAGAGTGTATACATACAACAACCTGGTCTGACCTATATCTGACTCCAGACTGGTAGCAATGTGGTTCACGATTAACTGCCCTCTGATATGGCCCAGGAAACCATTCTGTTCAAAAACTGTTAGGGAAGGAGAACAAATGTTAGCTGTTCCAATGACTCTCAAACCTCATGAAAGAATAAAAGGAAAAGAAACAATTCTCAAATAGATGTTTATGGTAGTTTAAAGCATATTTTAAGTGCCCAGAGAATAAATATTTTATTCCAACTACTTTTCTGCCAAACCAATTCCAAATCTAATTTCTAACTAATTGGGATCTATGTAAGGTCTTTAAGACAACTGTATTGACCTTGGTTCACCTAATTCAAGGTTGGCTCTGATACCAAGCTGTATGAGCGTTGTTGTTCCTGCTAAAAGTCATCAAAAACTCGATCTGTTTAACAACTCAACTGTTGTCAGAAATTCAAAACAAATCAGTGCCACAATATTTTGCAACACCAATCCCCAAACAGAACAACAGCATGGAATACTTTTCAAAATGGGATAACACTGAATTGATGCATCACTGTTAAATCTGAAAAATGGAAAAAATCCCACCAAAACACAATCCAGTTTTTTTTTGGTCTTGAGTGTTTAGTGAACACTGTGTCAGTCCCAATAGCTTTCTACAATACTGAGACATCAAGGCTTTCAAACCTCTTACAGGGCTCAACAGGGTAGATATGTTAAGTATGTTTCCCTTGGATGGGTTAGAGTCAAGAATACAGCCTCAGAATATGAAGTAGGTCAAACAGGACAGAGATGATAGATGTTGGGGCAGCATGGTGGTTCAGTGGTTAGCATTACTGCCTCACAGCGCCAGGCATCCAGGTTCAATTCCAGCCTTGGGTGACTGTCTGTGTGGTGTTTACACATTCTCCTTGTGTCCACGTGGGTTTCTTCCGGGTGCTCCACTTTCTCCCACAGTCCAAAGGTGTGTAGGTTAGGTGGATTGGCCATGCTAATTGTCCTATAGTGCCCAGGAATGTGCACATTAGGTGGATTATCATGGTAAATGTGGAGTTACCGGGATTGGCTAGGATGCTCTTCAGAGGGTCACTGCAGACTCAATGGAACAAATGGCCTCTTTCCGCACTGTAGGGATTCTCTGAGAGGAATTTCTTTACTCAGACGGTGTGGAATCTTTAGAATTTTTATAGACTCCTTTTGGGCAGCGGATGTCTGACTGTGTACCAACCAACAAGGATCTGACTACACTAATACATTAATATTATTAATTATTAACATTATATTATTAATACATAATTATTACTGTATTATTTATTAATCTGTTAATATTAATGTGAGTACACTAATCCTATTTTCCAGCTCTCAGCCCTTCACCCTGGAGGTTATGACAATGCAAGTGAATATCTAAACACTGCTTAAATGCTACAAGAGTTTCTGATTCAACCATCCATTCAAGCAACAATTTTATTTTTTTAATTCAACCCCAGACTTGATTTGGAGATTCGCTCATTGAGTATATTTGACACAGAAATTGATAATTCCAGAAACTAAAGATATCAAAAGTGCTATAATTGCAAACCAGGATTCCAACTTTGTTATGATCCTAGGAGATATCACCAAAGTAATGTTGCAGTCCATTTAGGGGCTAGAAGTCTCTATTTTTAAGGCAGACAATAGGTGATAACCAGGGAATTTATGAAAAGCCACAGGATCCCACAGTTTTGAACAAACAGCAATAAACTTTACTACTTAATGTTAGAGCAGGAATGATTACAAAACCAGAGTTAACATGTGGTAAACATAAGCAATATACCGTGATCAAACATCGTGCAGTGCACAGCAAGTGATCAAGGCAGATCCCACAGATTTCACAGTAATTATGCAAGGATTGGAGGGTATAGACCAAGGCCAAGTAGAACAGATTAGTTTAATTTGGCATCATGTTTGGCACAACATAGTGGACCAAAGGGCCCATTTCTGTTCTGTACAGTTCTATGTTCTATTTTAATTCCCACCAGCTGTTAATGACGCGGTGGGTTATCAAATCTTATTCAAAGGATTATAAATTTTTCACTTTGACAAACTTGAATGTCACCTCAAGAACCTTTCTGCAACGGACTGGCTCAATGATTGCTCTTGTTTTAGTTGATCACCCTTGGTCCTGGGTCCACACTCCATTGGACTCTGAAATCTGCACTCCTATTATTCACAGGCGCATCTCCAGTTTCTCGCCAACAGTTAGATTAACTGAGCTAAAAGTTTCCTTGTGCTTTTCCCTGAGTTCCCATCTTGCTTAGATGCATCAAACAGACACAGTTCATGAGTCTTCGATCTGAACTCTCAGCTCGTGCGACTGATTACTGGCACCTGGCTTCTTACAAACTAATGCAACTTCCAGGACATTTTCTCAGTCCTCAACGCAACACCAGCTGTCTACACAACTCCTCGCAATTGGCCTGAGTTCTAACAGGACAACGATACCCAACTTCCTCTTGACTTCTCACTGGATCCCTGATGACAGCATGGTTCAGTTGTCTTTCAGCAGTGCAGCTCATTTCTGCATGTAGCTTACTTCTGTTTCTTCTCGGACTTTCCTGACTCCCAGCTGTGCATTGCTGTAGTACTTCTCAAAACATCACAGCCTGACCTGCTGTGCTTTTCCAGCGCCACACTTTTTCAACTCTGATCTCCAGCATTTGCAGTCCTCACATTCTCCTCTCTCAAAACTCCAATTAAACTCCATATAATTCATTTGCCTCCATTGCAGATCAGCTAAGAAGCTGCACTCCTAACAGGGAGCATTGTCTCTGTCTCTTTCACATCCTTCCTGACCTTGGGTGTCTGTCTGCGTCCTTTGAATTCCTGTTCAGTGACCTGTGAACTGTCCTGTGTGACCAATTGAAAACCTCGCAAACCTCCACTCCCCTATTGCTGAGCAGCATTGAATATTCACCACTTAAGACAATGAGCTTTGTTACATTTTGCAGAGAAAGCTGTCTAGCTCAGTATGAAAAGGACTGAGATTTCAACCTGAGTGATATGAGGATAATATAGGATAATACATGGCATTGCTATGGAAGATCAGCCTTGATTAAGGTGAATGTGGAGCAAATGCCCTATCCTTTCTTTTATTTCCTATGTTTCACTTCCCAGCACAGGCATGACAAATAATAATTTTTTAAAATCGAAACAAAAAGCCTTCAAGATACCTGACAAGATTTCATGTAACTTTGGTAAGTCCAGCTGCATGTAGTCCTGAAATTTGAGTAAATACATCATTGACAAAAAAAACCATAACAACCATTTGTGGAATTCATATATCCCTTTATTAAGGATGTATTGTTAATAATAGAATCATGATATACCAATTAACTTTGTTTTCTACTTGACCATGGACAATAGACTTTGAACCTTAATGAATACTAGATTAAAATGAAATAGATTTAATCAAAATGTCATTGTATTGTGATGACTACTTAAGACTAATACAAAGATTTTGCCTGTCTTACACTTTCAAAGTGTGCAAAGGTACAACACAAGATGTTCACTGGCCTAACACAAGTTATTTGGAAAAGGAGTTTAGATGTGCAACAGGCCACATGCATAATGCAGCCAGTTTGTTCTCTGCTTTTCCAAAGTAACAACTAAAGCTGTTCTAGATCAGAAACATGATGAGAGTTATCATCTGGAATGGCATCAAATCTGTTTCATGACATCTATGCAGTCAGGGCAAAATAACTGTTCCTTGAATCTGGGTGAAGGATTCTTTCTCTTCCCCCTTCACTCTACCCTGAACTAGTCCAACAGCAGATTCATCTGAGAGCAGACCACATGATCAATTGTAAAAAAAACCTAAGAGCAGCAAGAATCCTCTGCTTTCTAAGGCCTCCATGCTAACTACAGCATCAAGTCATCCAGGAAACCATAGGTCTGATATGAAAAGGACTGAAGTAATCCTACGTTGTAATAATGTTTTTCTAGATCTGTATGAGTGATAGGTTTTCAGACAACACAGAGGTGGGTGGGAGGGTGAGCTGTGAAGGGATTGCAGAAGAGTTGTGAAGTGATTGTTGAGTGAGTGGGCAAATATATTGCAGGCATTTTATAACATGCATAAATGTGAGGTTATCTACTTTAGTAACAAGAACAAGAAGCAATGGTAGTACATTGAGAAACAGAGTATCTTGGTATCCTTGGAAGCCAATTGAAGTGAGTACACATATGGTTGCAGCATACAATAAAGAAGGCAAATGATACATTGGCCTTCATAGTGAGAGGATTTGAATATGGGGCAGGGATGCTTTGCTGCAATTGTACAAAGCCTTGGTGAAACCACACCTGGAGCATCGTGTGCAGCTTTTGTCTCCTTAGCTGAGGAAGGATGTTCTGACTAGGGAAGGAAAAGCAACCAAGGTTTGCTAGCCTAATTCCTTAGATGGCAGAAATAAATTATGAAAGGACCTTTGATAGGTTAGGACTATGTTCAGTTAGAATAATGCATCATACAGTCATAGAATCTCGATAATATGGAAACAGGCCATTCAGCCCAACAAATGCACACTGACCCTCCAAAGAGTAACCCACCTAGACCCTTACCCTATTACTCTGCATTTACCCCTAACTCATGCACCTAACCTTTATATCACTGAACAGTATGGGCAATTTAACATAGCCAATTCACCTAATCTGCACATCTTTGAATTATGGGAGGAAACCAGTGGAAACCCGCACAGACACAGGGAGTATGTGCAAACTCCACACAGACCCAAAGCTGGAATCGAACCCGGGTCCCTGGCAATGTGAGGCAGCAGTGCTACCCACTGAGCCACCATGCCACCCCACAACACTGTGGCAGCTGTCAACAGCTGTGCTAATGTAGGGAGGACCTCTTAGAATCCTATAAAATTCTGAAAGGACTGGGGAAGGTAAATGTAGAAAGGATATTCCCAATGACTGGGGAGTCCAGAACCAGGGGTCACAGTCTAAGGATATGGAGTAGGCCATTTAGAACTGAGATGAGGAGTTTTTATCACCCAGAGAGTGGTAAGCCTGTGGAATTCTCTGCTACAGAAAGTGGCTGAGGCCAGAAGATTGAATGTTTTCAAGAAGGAGTTAGATATAGTTCTTAGGGCTGAAGAGATCAAAAGGTATGGGGAGAAAGCAGGAAAAGGGGACTGAGTTGGATAATCATCTATGATCATATTGATTGGTGGAGCAGCTCAAAGGGCTGACTGGCCCACTCCTGCTCCTATTTTTTTATGTTTGTATGATAATATGTGAGAGATGTACTTCACCTCTGGCAAGTGTGCGGCAATCAATAATCTTTATTTTTAAATTCACAAAAACCTGTTGCTGGAAAATTTAACTTGAGACAAAAAAACTTCCAAAAAATAACACTTGACACATCACATGCTGAAACACTTTAATTATTCACTATAAATAATGATGAATTATGTCAATGATGGAGATTGAATCCATTACATATATTTCTTGCAGCTGACGTTCCTCCTAATTTAATTCTTAAGTTTAACAGAAGGTATCAGTGCACTCTCCGAAACCTATCAGATCATCTTTTTTTCGTTAAGATCGTCAACACAGTGGCTTCCTTTGCTTTTTTAAAAACTTTAATCACCATGAAATTGAGAATTAATTATGGAAAGTAGGCCTCGTGCCTTCAGGCTAACCCATGCATGTAAACTATGCCAAACTACCTCCCTCCTGAATCATGTAGATATAATTATAACAGAAAAATCTAGCAAATTGCGGTTGGCGACACCCCCCACTGTCTCAGTGTTTAACGCTCACTGAATATTACTGTGGATCAGATTTTGGAAATTTATAAAGTGGTTCAATTTTTGGAAAATTAAAACAACTAATTAACTTTTAAGCTTCCAGCTTCATTTAACATCTGAGGAACATTACTTGCGGGCAGAACAATTAAATATTAATTGTACCTTTTAGTAGAAAGGCTCAATATTAACGTATGAGATTACAGCTAAGGGCATGTCCACCCATCAACTGCTAATTTTTCAGTGACTTACCTCTTGTTTCTCTCTTGTTAAATAGAAGTAAACATGAGTAAGAACATGGGAATGAGGTTCCTAAGCAGTATTGCTACATGAAACACAATGTTTTAAGGAAAAAGGCATTGTTTGAAGGGTCACTGCGCTGTAATTATATTGTATACTGTAGTGTGTTACAGGTAAAATGACATCAAGTATATGTCTAGCATGTCAGTCAGTGTGTGGGTAGTATTTAATGCAGGTTACAGGGGTCTTGACCACCTCCTCCCATCCATTGCCTCCTTTCAGAAAGGATCATGTTTTACTTGAGATTAAAGACCTCAGCGTGTAAATCCCAGCCCCTAGTTATCTCCTTGGAGCTGTCAGCCAATGAGAGCAAGCAACTGTTCTTACTTGGCAACAAGAGCAATGGATGCTATTCCTGATGAAGGACTTATGCCTGAAACATCGATTCTCCTGCTCCTTGGATGCTGCCTGACCTGCTGTGCTTTTCCAGCACCACATTCTCGACTGCTGCAGGTAATCACAGGATCAGTGCCCAGGCTCAGCAAGAGAACCAGGTCACAGGCGAGTGATGGCTGTGGGAGAGGGCTGAATAGTAAGGATGGTAGCTCGTGCCAGAAACCCCCTACCTAACATCCGGCTCCTTGACTGAGTGTCTTTGAGTGGAAGGTGCTCCCAATCCCTGTAAAGAAACCTGCCAGAAACTCCAACAGGGCCCATTTTCACAGGCTTCCCATGTGATAAGTCACTTTCCTGCCTCTGGGTGAATCCTGCAACAAAAGGGGTACAAAGGCAATTCACAAGGCTCCCACCATGTGATTAAACCAGGCAGAGGCAGTAAGGTAGGGGGTTCCCAACCATCACCACCCTGCTGCCTGATTAGCTGCCCCCTCTCTACCACCAAATCTGTCTCGGGGGTGGGGGGGGAAACCACCCTGCCTGATTAACTGATTAAATCTGCCTTGGGGGAGGGGATCAAATACTGCCGTATGTCCAGAAAAAGGCCACTTTGCTCACTGTGATAATTTCATGGAAAGGACGATTGTAAACCATTGCATTGTCTCCAGCCCATAGAACTGTTGATGCAGTAATGATAGATGTATTGGAATCTCTCACCTCTACAGACAATGAGCAAAACTAACATCATTTACAAAATACCATGCAAGGACTGTTACAAACACTACATTGGACAAACAAACAGAAAACTAGCCACCATGATACATGAACACCAACTAGCCACAAAAAGACATGACCCTCTCTCACGAGTATCCTCACATACAGATGAGGAAGGACACCACTTCGACTGGGACAATACATTCATCCTAGGACAAGCCAAACAAAGACACGCACAAGAATTCCTAGAAGCATGGCATTCCAACTGGAACTCTATCAACAAACACATCGAGTTAGACCCCAACTACCATCCCCCTGAAAAAAGGAACAGGAAGTGACTTCGCCACAGGAAATAATATCACCATGGGAAATGACATCACTAACTCAAAGAAACTCAAACATATAAATAGAAAGCAGGAATTTTCAGCATTGCTTTGCATGAGGTCCACTGAAGATGTTACCTAGTAAAGTAATGAAATGTCTGGAAATGAACCTTTCAGCTCAGCAAGCAAACCTCCGTCCACAATCTCTCACCATCCCACCACAAAACTGTGTACTAACACTTGGGTACAAAGCTGAGGTTAGTTCATTTTCATTTTGAAGATTTATTACTTCCATTCACTGCATTGACCTAAATCCTTTTGCTTTGTTTTGTTCTTTCTGGAGCCCCATTTTCTTTATACTGTCCCTCAGGATTGTTGTAACTAGACAGTCCAATGGTGGAGTTGCACACTCTGCTCGGGGTGGGACAGGTAGTGTTTGTTGAGAATGGGACTTTTCAGATTTTTCAGGTTTTCGGATGCTCCTTCCAGCGTTTGCACCAGGCCTTCTTCTGGGTCTTTTAGAGATGGACAAAATGGTCGGCACCTCTTGTGAATGTTTCTTCTCCAGTTTAAGTTGGTTTGGGCTAGAGCTTCCCACAAGTCAGTGGGGATATTCTATTTCTCATAGAATTTTTGAGGACGTACGTCTGTGCTTCTAGTTAACCACTTGCCATGACGAAGCTCATTTTGGGAGTTTTTTGTGTCACCATCTGATGTGGCCCATCCAATCTGAGTGACTGTAGCTAATGCCTCGAGGCCCAGGAGGGCTCTGGCCCAAAACATCAATTTTCATGCTCCTTGGATGCTGCATGACCTGCTGTGCTTTTCCAGCAACACACTCTCAACTCGATGCCCAGGATGCTGACCTGAGAGAGGCCATGGAATACTGGATGCCTATCCTGCTAGCGGATTTGCATAATTTTGTAACGGCCTCGCTGGTCATGTTTCTGAGGAGTTTGAGGTGTCTGCTGTACATGCCTCCAGTGTTAACAGGAGGATTGGTAACATAAATATCCTGGACGCCAGAAGTGTGGTGGTTTGAGGATTTTGTCATCGAATACTCTGTTCCTTCTACAGCCAATGCTGGCACACTGAAAGAGATGTTGAATTTCATCATTGATGTCTGCCCTTTTTGAGAGGAGGTTTGCGAGAAATGGGAACTGATCCCTATTGTCCAGTGGCAGATTGTGCATTGGGAGCAGGCCACACTGTCTTCTGACTGACAAGATGGAACTGGCATCAACATCAGGCTTTGGAAATTAATCTGATCAAGGGGGATGTGACTGAATCTGGTTTACTGTTGGCAGAATGCCTGACCTCAGCTTTGCACCAACATGTGAGGACACAGCTTTGTGGTAGGAAGCTGAGAGTCACCAGCTTACCCATCATTACTGAATCAGTGCAGTTCTATGGGTAGGACCAGCTCACTAAGCTGCTCAGACTGAAACATGCTGCCACCATTCTCTTGGATCTTTGAAATTGCAGGATCTGCTTGGTCTCGCGTGCTGGAGGAAAACCACTTCCTGTTCTGACTAGAAAAGTCTGTTATGGTCAACAATATTTGGTTTATAGCATGTCAGCAACTAGTTGCATTGATGCAATTAACATTATTAGAGAAATTTTGAGGACAATTGGATGTTAGATCTCACTGCTTTGAGATTCAAAGTTGTCCTGCCCACACATCTGGATGGCATCATCATACTGGATGTGCCAGTGGCACTCCTCAATATAACCCTTTCAGACCCACAGACCAATGAGTTTGTTTCCTCCTTCCATTAGTTTTTTAAAAAAATGTCAATCATGTTCTTGTCCACAATGAAGAAGTCTAGGATCTAACGACCCCTGCAAGACGAGGTTGATCCCTTCGTTCTGATCTGTACTTTGTTGAAGCAAACCTTTCTGGGCAATACTGGATGGAACCCGTGGTATTTCAGAGCACTATTGATGGTGTAGATGGAGAACTGGAACTACTTAATTCAATTCAAATTGCACCTAGTATTTTCCAGTCATCAGAAATACAAGTGTGAGGGAAAATTGAGTTTATTTAAATTTCAGGTAAAATGACCAAAAGAAAACAAAAGTAGATTGTAACAAAACAAAAGCTAATTTGCAGCTTCAGGTATTATCTGCAGCATGTAACATTCCAGTAAGTTGGATCTAAATAAATGTTGAAATAGTCCTAAAGTATAGTTTGAATCTGCAGCACGCTGCTTGAGAACATGGGAGAGGCAGGTTCAGTTTCAGTTTTCAAAATGATAATAATATAATAGATAAGCACCTCAAGAGTTATTTTTTAAAAGCTAGAAAATGGAGAGAGAGTGGGGACAATCAGATTTCTTCTTACAGGGAGTCAAAATTAAGATGATGTACTAAATGGTCTCTTTTTGTGCTATAACCATTCTCTGGGTCTGTTCAAATAAAATATGTGGGATCTATTTTAATACATTTGGATTTGCATGTTATTTCAAAGCATTTTTCTTTTAGATTAGATTCCCTACAGTGTGGAAACATGCCCATCGGCCCAACAAGTCCACACCGACCCTCCGACGAGCAACTCACCCAGACCCATTCCCCTACACCTAACACTATGGGCAATTTAGCATGGCCAATTCGCCTAACCTGCACATCTTTGGACTGTGAGAGGAAACTGGAGCACCCGGAGGAAACCCACGCAGACACGGGGAGCATGTGAAAACTCCACACACAGTAGCCCGAAGCGGGAATTGAACCTGGGCCCCTGGTACTGTGAGGTAGCAGTGCTAACCACTGAGCCACTGTATCGCCCTCTTCATATAAATTTAACATGGTCATACTGTAATATAACTGGCAGCTGAGAATGGGCATGTTGAGTTCTTAGGGTTGCCTGTTACTTTTAATCCTTCAACAAGCATCAAGGACCAAATGGCCTCCTTTAGTGATGTAAAATTCCATGATTCCAGCCGCAATTCTGATGCAATGTTTTTGGATATTTTATGGAATGTTAGAAATTGTTGGGTTAATTCAAAACCGAGATTCCTTCCTCCATCACCTATACTGTTGACTTAACAAGATGAATCAGCAACCTGCCCATCATGTAGAGTGACATCTCCATCCAGGCTGATTGCTACATCCTGTAATTACATTAATACAGTATCCTGTCAACTGGATTTTTCTCATTGAAGATCTAACTGCGAATGGAGAAAAAAGCAGTAATGTGTATCTGCTCAGCAGTTCAGCAATGCTGGAGTGAAACTGATTAGAAATTACTTGAAAAGTTGAAATTGTCAAACCAAATTCCACCAATGTCCCCTCGTAAAGCAATCAGTCTTAAAAAGAACTCCAATTATATAACAGAATCCATCAACTCTATAATTGACAAGACTACAGAAAGACTCATGATGTTTGTGCAATTACTAAACTACATCACCTAAATGGCTGGATGCAATGCGCTTTGAAGAAACAAAATTTATCTGAACTATATATAGATTTCTGTAATCACCAGATGTAAACTTCTAAAAACAACTTTTAAAATGAGCAACTTCCTTCTAACTTAACTGAATCAAGCGACTCATTACAAATAATCATGAAACAACTCAGTCATCATATTCTTCTTGTCATTTCTTAACTACTGTTTTTTATCTTTCGTTTGCTGTGTATTAATTGTCTATATATCAACAACTGAAAAGCTTGTCATTTGTCTAGTTTGTATGTTGTACTGAGGTTGACTAAGTTATAAAAAAATTGGTAAGCAGTGATGATCTGCAAATGTGAGTGAACGTGCCATCAGTTACATCTTCAAAGTGTGGCAAGCTTTTTAGTTGTGGGTTTCTGAACATGGTCACATGAAAGACTATGGACTGACATGATCTGACAGGATCTGATCCCACAATCACCGCAGCTTAATGACTTGACCCCAGCTCTTTCAAATGCATGCTCAGTGATGCTCCAACCCCAACCCCACCAACAGTTTTCCCAAGAAACAGCCTTACTATATGGAAGACATAGGGCAAAAATATTTAGAAAAGGAAGTAAAGTGGTTGCTGTCCCAAAACCTGCCATTTAAATAACCCAGAAATTGAAAGTTTGCTGTTCAGCATCATATTTTGTTAATTGTGACAATGGCATCTCACCATCTGGTTTCCTATTCAAATTAATTTTGTGATATGATGTTCTTGTCCGTGCACAGTAGATCCAAACTAGAGCTACCAGAACAAGTTGTCAAGTCACTTCAACTCTATGTATCCTGATAAATGATCATTCATGCCAGTCAACATTTCTGCTACTAAACCTCACAATCACAAGAGTGGCATCTCTACTTCATTTTTTAAAAATACCATAAGACCATAAGACATAGGAGCGGAAGTAAGGCCATTCGGCCCATCGAGTCCACTCCGCCATTCAATCATGGCTGATGGGCATTTCAACTCCACTTACCCGCATTCTCCCCATAGCCCTTAATTCCTTGTGACATCAAGAATTTATCAATTTCTGCCTTGAAGACATTTAGCGTCCCAGCCTCCACTGCACTCTGTGGCAATGAATTCCACAGGCCCACCACTCTCTGGCTGAAGAAATGTCTCCGCATTTCTGTTCTGAATTTACCCCCTCTAATTCTAAGGCTGTGTCCACGGGTCCTAGTCTCCTCGCCTAACGGAAACAATTTCCTAACGTCCACCCTCTCCAAGCCATGTATTATCTTGTAAGTTTCTATTAGATCTCCCCTTAATCTTCTAAACTCCAATGAATACAATCCCAGGATCCTCAGCCGTTCCTCATATGTTAGACCTACCATTCCAGGGATCATCCGTGTGAATCTCCGCTGGACACGCTCCAGTGCCAGTATGTCCTTCCTGAGGTGTGGGGACCAAAACTGGACACAGTACTCCAAATGGGGCCTAACCAGAGCTTTATAAAGTCTCAGTAGCACAACAGTGCTTTTATATTCCAACCCTCTTGAGATAATTGACAACATTGCATTCGCTTTCTTAATCATGGACTCAACCTGCATGTTTACCTTTAGAGAATTTAGAGAAATCTTTTCTGATGATTTTTTTGTACTCACTGTTAATCCAATCTTCACTTCACATTCTTTACTTGGTTTCTTGACAATTAATTTTGTATTAAATTCACCACTAAATTTCACTGACTTGTCAGTGTTTGTGCTAATTATTTCAGAATCCTTCAATTTAACTGGGATGGAGTTACACATAATATGTGGGAAAATGGCATTAAGATTGAGGACTGGCAATGATCGTACTGAATAGTGGAGCAGACTCAGAGTGTAGAATGGCCAATTCCTGCCCCTAGTTTCAATGTTTTTATGCTTACACAGTCCCTTCTCCTGTTCACCCAGGTCTTAGGTGCCCTGCAGAGGGCACTATATCATTTCTGTCTCACTTGCAATAGCTCAAAGGACAAAATATCAACAACATTACATGGGAAAGAGTAACTCACATTAGAATCAATCATGGCTCAGTTGGTACCACTCTTGCCTTTGACTCAACAAGGTGGTGAGTTCACCCTGCACTCCAAAGACTTAAGCACATAAATCAATGCTATTCTCCAATGACCAACTGCGTTCCTCAGTCTGAAATACTGTCTTTTAGATGAAATGTTAAATCACGGCCCCATTTTCAGTTTCAGCTCTTGTAAAACTCACAATTTCAAAGAAGAATAGAAAAGTCCTGGCCAATACTTATCTCACACACATCATGCAAACATCTTTATCATATTATGGTGTGGGAGATTGTTTTGTGTACAGTGTTACAGTTCTCATCTTGCAACAGTGCCTGTGCTTCAGAAGTACTTCACTGACTGCAATGTGATGTGGCATGTCCTTAGGTGCTATATAAATGCAAAACTTTTCTGATATTGGCCTCCACAGTAATTTTACTGTTTTTAATTTCAGTTTTGATTTTGCTTCACTAAAGCAATTCCCATAAGAAGGCTGCTTGTTTCAGCCTGATCTTGGTGTTCTGTGGACATCTATGATGGAAATAACAATTACTAGCAGCAACAGTATTGTTGAGGTGACCAATATCAGATTATTTTGAAAGCTGACTGCTGAAATGAGGAGAACAAATTTGTGTTTATGTTGTTTCTTCATAAACCTGGAAGCATTCTCTACTCTTTACTTTAGTGTAATTGCTTTTTCTTGACAGCTCAGTGGGTTAGCCACTGCTTGGTGCGATAATGAACTGTGATCGATAGAAAGCTCACTGGACAATGTTGAGTCAAAGTAACAGATGCGGAATACAGCAGAATTGGCCTGAAAACCTGCGAGCAATGGAATGGAAGATCAGTCATGGTTTCATCTCTTGATTAATACCCAGTGATTCCTGTCCAAAGGTTCATGTATTCTGATAGAATTGGTTTCAAATACCTTCTGTGAATTGCATAGTCTATTGACACTCACTGTCAAACTTCATATGAAGAAAGCCTATTAGGGAAGAGGTATGGGCAATCAGCTGGTACCCATTGACTTTCAAACAGTTGTAGCATCTGCTAATCTTTCACAGCCAAAGGATTTGTCAGAAAAAATGAAGAGGGAGAATATTGAAATAAATATGACACTAAAAATGTAAATCCTAATTACAAAAGCACAAATCAATTGTTTTTAATGCAGCAAGTTTGAATTATCTCTCTAATATGGGGAAAATTTATGAATCCATAGTTGGGTCTCTGCAAGATGTACGTTTTGTGTTAATGAGTTTTGCTTTGATAGGAAAACAAGTTGAGATAAAACAATATGGAAATTTATGCAATCATAACTTACACCAAAAATGTATAGAGTTGCTTTGTGGTTGACACAGGATCCTATTTATTCAAGGTGAGAATGTGTACAGGGTATAAGCACGTAGGGAAAGAGTTAAGTTCTGAGTTTTGTGAAACAAGAGATTCGGCTGAGCATGACTCAGATCAGATAAGAACTTAGAGTTAACAATGGGGTGCTGGAGGCAAGGGTAGTGGGTTAACAAGGTGGAAAAGCATTCACTATGTAGAGCCATTTAACAAGATGCGGTAGCATTCAGTATGTAACATTAGTTAACAAGGTGAAAAGTATTCATTATGTGAAGCCAGTTATTCATTGTGTAACAGCAGATGGCTTAATCTTTTGCTATTGATACTTGGTGATTGTAATGGTCACCCAGTTAATACGTATGTGGCCTTATCTGGATGCTCCTCCCTGTAAAATGACTATATAATTCATTGAGAAACTGCTGTTCCAGAGAAAACTGAGAACTCATGTCCCTGTGCACATGGGCAATTGTTCTCGCTCCCTCCAGGGCCCGGAATATACTGTGACTCTGAGCATTTCGCTTCGACATGGTGAGACGTGGGGGGGGGGGGTTGGACCGGGCATGGCAAAGGCATCTTCCCTGACCCACTAAAATCCATCAGTCTCTGACTCTCTTTTTCACACAAAGGCTGCTCAAAGCTGTTTTAATTAAGACTGCACTTCTGATTCTTCTCTCCTCTGTCTGTCTTCCATTAGCACTTTCCCTATCTATTCCCCAGAACCTCTCATCCAAGGTCAGGCATTAGGTTTTCAAGATATTCAGGAGGAATACACAATAAATGCATGAGAACTATTTCAACTAATTGGAGAGACCAGTTCTAGGGGTCGTCGTGTGAAAATCAGAACCTGACCTTTCAGAATTGAAATTTAAGTAATAACTTTAAATGCAAAGGATAGTAAATATTTGGAACTTTCTTTGGTAAGTGGTCACTGATGCTAACTCAATTGTTAATTTAAAATCTGAGACTGCTAGATTTTTGTTACCAAAGGTAAGAAGAGTTGGAAGGAGGGATCACAGATCAATAATGATCTTGTTAAATAATAGATTTTCCCCAGCTGAAATATTCCTAACACTGCTTGTAATTATTCAACACCAAAGTGCATTGGCACTCAAGACAGGAATCACTAATCAGACTGCCTTAATATACAGCATATTTCATCATATATTAATTAACCATAATGTGTAGATTTTCAAAAAATGCAGGCACATGAAAAGAAACACGAATAATGAAGCACTTAGATGGCAAATGGTGTAGCTTTCCAAATACACAGGGTAAGAACTCCTCTGAGTTGATCGTCCACTGGCTTTTTACTAGCAATTATATGCAGGTTTAATGTACTGCTAACTGATTTCCAGTCATAAGGATATAAAATATATGTGACTAACTGATGGATTACAATACAATTTATCTTTCAAAAGGATTTGCATTGAAGGCCAGTTAATTCTGAAATGAGACACATGGAATCCAGGATACATTGTCGTATAATTTACCTTTTATTTAATGGCTTAGAAACACTATACATTTCAAGGAGCTGAGACATGATTTAATTATCCACTAGGGGACTGATTTTCTTCTACGGGTTGCTGCAGGATCAGAGTTAGGTGTTTGTGACTCACGAACTACTGATTACAGTGACTGTGAAATCTATGAGGGCTGTGACAGCATCAGAAAAGGAGCCAGCTTACTACTGTTTAGATTATTCCAAGAATAGGAGCAACTTTCTGGTTCAGTGCATTCATTTAATCCTTTAGATAATTCTCTCAAAGTTCCAGAAATATCTTGCAGGGAAGGAGTTGTGTGCATTGTAAGTGGAAAAACTCTTCCGGTGTTGACAGGTTTAAAGCTGTCATTACCCAGTATTTTCCTAATCAACCTGTTTAGGGATATTATGACATGCCTCTGGAACAGGTGTGACTTGAACCCAGGCCTCTGGCTCAAAGACAGGGACACTACCACTGTGCTACCAGAGCCTCCTCAAAGTGTCACTTATAAAGCTGTTCAAATATGTGATACATTTCTGGCACAATTGGGACTTGAATCCAGGCCTCCTGGTCCAGAGACACTAGGGACATTACTACTGTGCTACAAGTGCCCTTAGGTGTCATTCACATGTTTGTTATTCAGAAATGCTGTGACATGCTTCTCGAGCAGGAGTGACTTAAACCTAAGCCTTCTAGTTCTGAGGTAGGAACTGTGCCACAAGACCCTTATTAGGTATCACCAACAAATATGTTTATTCAATCTGTTCAGAGATGTTATGACTCAGCTCTGGAACAGGTGGAACTTGAACCTGAGCCTTCTGGCCTAGAGGCATCCATGTTGTCACTACACCACAAGAGCCTTAAAGGTTTCACTAACACTGTTATGGCACAAATATGGATTCAGCTAGTGACAATGATTGGAGAGCCATGGGGGAACAAATTTCTGCTCTAACATTGTGGCATAATAACATAATAACTTTACGAGAAGCAGAGTAATTTACTTAACATTATCCAGTCTTCAGATAGCAATCACTAGCAATGCCTTGAATGATTGAACTGGTTTATTGTATGACCTCCCTTTTTTCTCCCATGGCACTTCTCTTCAATGCAGGAGGGCCAATCAATGTGGCTATTTCAGGAGTTTGATATAATTATTAATTTAGGATATCTGGTCAGCATGGATGAGTTGGACCGAAAGGTCTGTTTCCATGCTGTATATCTCTATGACTCTATGACTAGTGTTCAGTTGAAAATGAATCTTGAGAGCTAATTTGAATAGAAAAAATGGCTCAACATTAGCAACATAAGGGTCTGAAAATACAGTAGAATTAATCCCTTGCAAAGGGTCAGTGAATTAAGGTTTATTTTTGACTTTGATTATAATGAAAACTTGAGTATTTAGGTTTCTGTCAAATGTGTGGAGAGAAGTCATTATTGTTTATATATAGAGGACACTGAAAATTGCTACTCTTTGCCTATCACTTATCAGAAATGCTCTAAGTGCTCTTTTATTGGATTCGGTTAATGTGGAATAAAGTACAAAATGGACATATGCAAAGTCTGGGATATAAATTGACAAAGTATCACGTAACCAATATATTTTTTTCAATGCTTCAATGAGATGTTGCTTTTGGTTAGCAGAAAACCCCTCAGTGAGTGACACCTAATGTGAATTAAATCAGTCTTCATTAGAGATGAATTTCTCCCTCCTGCAGAATTCCCCATTTCTCTTCTTAATGTGACAGGTGCTATGGTCTTTTGTTTCTCTCAGTGCCAGCTACTCCATAGTACCTCAGCCAAATGGCTAGCATCATATAGAGGATATCACAATTGGGCTTGATCTTGTTCTCAACCCATAATCACATCCACATGTTTTCAGCAAAAGGTCATATTGCAGAGATCGAAAGTTTCTACATGCTCCATAGCCTAGGGGAATTGAGGCCAAAAATAGTATTCTTGTTAACATTTCACAGTTCACTATAAACCTCGGACCTTCCTGTGCATGTAATTGTTACCATATTGCATGGAGCATTTAGCAATTAATATATTTGTGAAGTATAACTATTCATTAATACTTGTGTTGATATATCCATATTGTAACTTGATAAGAGGGATGTACATTGTTTTTGAATATGTCACTTGTATGGTCTGAATAGTTGTGCCCTAGGTTGAAAATGTTGAAACCAATAATGGAACACTCAATTCTTTTTTACCCATTCTCAGATTCAGGCACTTCCCAAGGCCAGGTGCATTATGGTTATCTGCAAAATAAAATATTGTTGAAGATGCCCCACCTGATCATCTTGTTTCCCAGCATGATGATTTGATGTTTGTTGCATCAACGCTTTACTTCTTTGAGTGAGATTATTGGGGGAGAAATTGAGGAAAGGAATACTGGTGTTGCCCAGAGTCTTTCACAAAGGACCTTTTGCAGTTTCATTCAGCTGCCATCTTGGGTTTATAAACAGGAAAACCTACTTGCGAGAGGATGCAAAACCAGGATGTGGCCAATTTCTCCATTTTAGGAGTGACTATAGAGAGATCTGGGCACTTAGTCCAACTGTGGAATGGGAAATTGACAGGCAATTTTCTTGCATGTAAGTGGAAAATGCTGGAGATACTCAGCAAGCCAAGCAGCATCTGCATTAGGAGTTTGGGCTGAGGGTCTTTTGGTTACCGCTCTACATTTTACACATTCTCCAGCTGTTCATGCGTGCCTTTTCCATTGGCATAGTCAAAACATTTGGGGAACACTGACATAAACAAAGAGGTTAAGCAGTCTGAGAGATTCCTCCTCGATTGACAAAGCACTTCTCAATGTTAGAGAATTTGAATCTTTTGTTTTTAAGCAGAAACACAGACAGGTGTGTGGATTATAGTTTGGGTGGTTGAATTCCAAACTGGTTGATTTAGTAAATACTTAGAGACATCAGATTGGTTTGAGTTTGGGAAGTGGTAGACGCGAGTGAGGGCGCCACTTATAGGGTGAGCTATTTACAAATTTCTATACTGTCTTAACCATGGTTCAACTGACGTTTAATTCACAAGGTTCTGAATTCAAGTCCCACTCCAGGGCTTCAGTACAAAACTCAGGGCTAACTCTCCAGTGTATAACTAAGGGTGTGTTGCATTGTTGAAGATACCATCTCTCAGATGAGACCATTTCCACTGGCCTGCTCTGGTGGATGTCACAGATCACATGAAGAACTGTATTTCTTCGTCAGTACCAATCATTATCACGTTACAACTTATATTCATAAGAATTGCATGAATGCTTATGATAGTCTCTGATAGTAACACATTATGGGTAGCAGTAGGAGACATTAAATGCCATTCCAAATACATTTTCCGCAGATGTTACGACTGTTGCAGGAGTATTTCCTTTGAATATGCAATGGACCATCACCAGAACTCCAGTTTAGATGTGGTATCTGGTATGCTGCGTTTTATCCGGTTCCCTTTGTAAAAGGTTGCGACCCCGCTCCCTCTGTAAGGCACACCCAGCGCTTGTCAAATAGCGACAGAGTTTATTGAAAAGAAGCTGCTGCATCTTAATCGGTTCCCATTAAAAGTGGACTTCAGTTGCTAACGCGAAGAAACGCGGTTTTGATTTGAAACTGCGCAATGAACTTGCGAAGAGTTTAAAAGGATTTTGACGCAGCATCATTTTGTGACACACACACACACGTCTGTCAGTTTTGCTTCGCAAATGCTCGTTTGAAAATGGTTTCGAATTGGACTGAAAACCCGAAGCCAATTCTGAAACGTATTCTCGGGTGGAAGGGGACACAAATGTATTCTTGTTTCTGCACATCACTGAGCGCTGGGACTTTTGCGGGGGGCTGCACGGTTGTAATGGGGGAAGAATTCATCCAACTTGTCCAGAAACGGCACTGACTTCCTATTTAACAAAAAATTACAAAACGGACCAAAATAGACACAGCTGTCACCGTCCCTGATGTTAACAGGAGTCTCTTACTGGAAACCATCATCAGAATCTAATTTTGTCCCTCTCCAACGTGAAGACCCATTGCAAAATTATACATTTTAATCTGATGCTACAAGGAATATGCACGAGGCAGAAAATGCTACTTTTCCAGGAGTCTTTGGAGGAATGTTATAGTTGCGAGCCGGAACTTGAGTTCCCAAACCGTGAGGTGGGGGGGGGGGGGGGTGTGTGTGTGAAGATATATAAACAAATCCCGTTGCTTCATGTCAGGAGGTGATCTGGGAGAGAGGCGTTCTTTGCAACACAACACGTGTTGGAAACGAGGAAGTAACACACAACCAAGGCTGGTGTGGTGACGGATTATATCCGTTAATTTGACAGGAAGTAATTGCACTGGTCTGGGCTGTTTGCAGGAGCCGGTGTTTAGCTCAGGGTCTGAGTGAGTGGCGCCGAGCTTGGGGAGTGTGTGTTGTGCGTGCTCTGTCTCTGGCCGCGCTAGAGCAGCGGGAGGGAAGGTGGGTGGGAAGGAGGAGGACACGGGGGGAATGCTTCTCCGATGATGGCGGATGGACAGGGAGACGGTGCTGAAGTCGGGCTGCCCGCTCCGCAGCTTCCCCTGCCCAACTCGTCTGGACACCCCCAAGGAACGCAGCGCGTCTCGAATGGGAACGGGGAAGGTCCGGGGTCCGAGGCAGCGGCCGGCAGCCGTGGGACTGCGGAGGCGAAGCAGTTAGCAACTCCCCGGAGCAGTCTCATCAAGGTAAGGGAAATCCAATTCCAACCCACATTCACTGACTTTGCATCAGCTCAGCGGCTGCTGTTATGATTTCCACAATTACTTCCTCGGTGTTCACAAATATTTACACCTCCCCCGAAGACGATTGTTTTATTTTTTGCAAGTAATGCTATCCAAATAAACCCTGTGTGGATGTGCAACGTGAATGGAGAGGAGTATTTGTATCCTCCCAGAATACGGGGATGAGGGGGAATCTGTTTAATCCACGCAAAGTGTGTAGGTTGGGGAGACACCCAGTAACACCGTCCTTGGAAGTGTTGTCTTACAGCGAGCGATGAGCAGATTTGAACATCCCATCAACTACAATGATGGCTTCAAGAGTGCAGGGGGCTTGTTCATCCCTGTCAGTTGTGCGCTCCGTAGGGAGTGCCGTTATTTTGCTGTGTGACATATATGTTGAACGAGAATCAGTTTATTCTCGAGAGCAACTCATTTGAACTAAAGAGAGAGAGAAAAAAAATAGTGTCACCCAAAGATGATCCTATTAGTAGCAATTGGATCGAAATTGGTGCCGGTGACAGGGACTCATTGGCCTGACTGGGAATCTAAGGGGTTTAAAACCATCTCTCCTAACGCTCTTTATTCTGAAACGGTGAACAGTTCTTCGAGTTGCAGGGAAATGCATTGCCCTGACTGTATCTTTCATCAAAGTATTGTTTCCTGAGTGCTAACCGTGAATTGATTAAACATGTGTTTCAGTTGAAAGGTAAACAACTCTGGGACCAAACACAAGGGGCCATGGTATTGGTCAGTGCCATTATTGGTCAATGCGTTGAATGTACCAGTTGGGAGGTCACGTTGTGGCTGGACGGGACATTGAATACTGCGTTCAGTTCTGGCACCCCTGCTGCAGGCAGGATGTTGTGAAACTTGAAAGGCTTTACAGGGATGTTGCCAGGGTTGGAGGTTTTGATCAATGGAGAGTCTAAATAGGCTGGGGCTGTTTTCCCTGGAGTGTTGGAAGCTGAGTGGTGACCTTCAAGAAGTTTATAAAATCATGAGGGGCATGGATAGGGTTACTGGACAAGATGTTTTCCCTGAGTTGGAGGTCCAAAACTAGAGGGCATAAGTTTAAGGTGAGAGGGGAAAGATATAAAAGGGACCTAAAGGACAACCTTTTTATGCAGAGGGTGCTACCTGTGTGGAATGAGCTGCCCGAGGAAGTGGTGGAGGCTGGTACAATTGCAACATTTAAAAGGCATCTGGATGGGTATGTGAATAGGAAGGGTTTAGAGGGATATGGGCCAAGTGCTGGCAAGTAGGACTGAATTAATTTAGGATCTCTGGCCAACATAAACAAGTTAGACCAAAAGGTCTGTTTCCATGCTGTACACCTCTATGACTCTGTGACGTTGTATTTTAAGATGATACTTTGTCTGCCTGAGGGGTGGTATGAATTTGCAAGTTATGCCAAAATATGTGACTGCCTGTCAAAAAAAAACTTACTGCGGGACTCATCCCTTCCTCTCACTCTGCTCTTCCAATAATGTAGGTCGAGCCCTTTGATAAGAGCCTTTTCACACTGTAATCATTTACTACAAATTGTCACATCATTATCAGCAGACTAACTTGCTCCATTAGACATATCTTCTGCATTGCCAAGTTCAATCAGCAGGGTGATGAGCTGGAATGTGAGTTTTGGATTCTGAATTCAAATGCACTGTGTTTCTCCAATCTCACTACGTTTGAAAAAACTATTCGAAGGATTTAACCATGTCATAAATGGCAAGCATTTTTATTTTTTGCAACTGAGTCTTAAATTTATGTGAATTGTAGGGAATTCCCAGACTCTGTATTTTAGGATATGAAGATATGTTCTCTCATGTGGTCAGTTTTTTTCTCTGCTCTGTAATCACAGCCTTGTCTTCGTCCATTCATCTTTCATGCTCTATGGCGATGAGATGGCCATTACTGAAAATTCTTATGCATTTTTTCTCATGGAGTGGTGAGAATCTTTGCAAAGCAATTGACATCAGCATATTATGCCAGTACAGGTATTTTAAGCAGTTAAACTAGCATATGCTGTTAGTATAGTAAGTGACTGGAAGCAATTAATTACAACCTATCTGATTGAAATATGTATGTACCACTTCTGCATTGCTTCTAACCTTGAGCATAGACTTCATTTTTACTTGTACACTGAGCCGTTTTCTATAATGCTTAGTAATTAGTCATAGTCATAGTTATACAACATGGAAACAGACCCTTTGTTCATGCCGATTAGATATCCTAAACCGATCTAGTTCCATTTGCGAACACTTGGCCCATATCCCTCTAAACCCTTCCTATTCATATACACATCCAGATGCCTTTTAAATGTTGTAAAAGTACCAGCCTCCATCACTCCCTCTGGCACCCTCTGCATGAAAACGTTGCCCCTTAAGTCCCTTTGAATTCTTTCCCCTCTCACCTTAAACCTATTCCCTCTAGGTTTGGACACCATTGCCCCAGGAAAAAGGACCTTAGCTATTCACTTTATCCATGCCCCTCATGAATTTATAAACCTGTATAAGATCACCCCCATCCTCCTCCGCTGCAGGGAAACAAGCCCCAGCCTATTCAACCTCTCTCTATAGCTCAAACCCTCCAACCCTGGCAACATCTATGTATATTTTTTTCTGAACTCTTTCATGTTTCACAACACCTTTCCTTTAGAAGGGAGACCAAACTTGAATGCAGCTTTCTAAAAGTGGCCTAACCAATATCTTGTAAAGCCATAACATAGTTTCCCAACTTCAAGACTCAATGAACTGACCAATAAAGGCAAGCGTACCAAACTCTTTCTTCACCATCCATCAGTTTGACTTTCATGGAAGTATGCACTTGTATTTCGAGATACCTTTGTTCAGCGATACTTCCTAGGATCCTACCATTAACTCCATAAGTCCTGCTCTGATTTGCCTTATCAAAATGCAATCCCTCACATTTATCTAAAGTATCCTCCATCTGCTAGTCCTCAGCCCAATGGCCCATCTAATCAAGGTCACGTTTTATTCTGAGATAACCTTCTTCACTTTCCACTACACCAGCAATTTTAGTGTCATCTGCAAACTTACTATCCATGCCTCCTATATTTGGATCCAAATCTGATCCTTGCAGCACACCATTGGCCGCAGGCCTCCAGTCCAAAAAGCTACTCTCTACTACCATCCTTTGTTTCTCACCTTCAAGCCAATTTCATATCCAGCTGGCTGGCTCCCCCTTGATTTCATGTGGTCTAACCTTGCTAACCAGTCACCATGTGAAACCTTGTCGAATATCTTGCTGAAGTTCATACAGACAACATCTACTGTTCTGCCTTCTTTGTCACTTCTCCAAAAAACTCAATCAACTTAGAGACCATGATTTCTGACACACAAAGCCATTTTGACTCTCCCTAATCAGTCATTGCCTTTCCAAGTGTATGTAAAATCTGTCCCTCAAAATTCCCTCCAACAACTTACCCACCACTGATGTCAGCCTCACTGGTCTATTGTTCCCTACCACATTTTTTAAAAATAATGGCACCACATTAGCTAACCTCCAGTCTTCCTGCACCTCACCTGTGGTAATCAGTGACAGTTATATCTTAGCAAGGGAGAAAGTGAGGACTGCAGATGCTGGAGATCAGAGCTGAAATCATGTTGCTGGAAATGCGCAGCAGATCAGGCAGCAGCCAAGGAGGAGGAGAATCGATGTTTCGGACATGAGCCCATCTTCAGGAATCTAAATTCCTGAAGAAGGGCTCATTCCCAAAACATCGATTCTCCTGCTCCTTGGATGCTGCCTGACCTGCTGCGCCTATCTTAGCAAGGGGCCCAGCAATGTCTTCCTCAGCTGCCCATAAAGTTCTGAGAAACACTTGATCAGGTCCTGAGAATTTATTCACCTTTGTGCGTTTGAGACATCCAGCACCTCCTTTTCTGTAATGTGGGCATTTTTCAAGATGTGCTATTTATTTCCCCAAGTTCCCGAGATTCCATATCCTTCTCCAGAGCAAATATTCACACAAAGTACTTGTTTAGTATCTCACCATCTTCTGTAGTTCCACACATAGATGGCCTCATTGATCTTTAAGTGGCCCTATTCTCTCCCTAGTTATTCTTTTATTTTGTATTTGTAGAATCTTTTTGGGGTCTTCTTAACCCTATTTGACAAAGACATCTTATTTACAATTTATGCCCTCCTGATTTCCCTCTGAAGTATACTCCTACTTTCGTTATAGTTCTCTAGAGATTCACTTGATCCCAACTGCTATACTTGACTTATGCCTCCTTTTTCTTGACCGGATCCTCAATTCTTCTGGTCAGCCAGTATTCCCTACATTTACCAGCCTTGCCCTTCACACTAACCGGAACATACTGCCTCTGAACTCCCATTATATCATTTTTAAAGGCCTCCCATTTTCCACCCGTTGTCCCTTTACCTGCAAATAATCCCTCCCAATTAACTTTTGAAAGTTCTTGCCTAATACTGTCAAAATTGGCCTTACTCCAATTTAGAACTTTTAGATCAGGTCTATTCTTTCCCGGAATTATTTTAAAACTAATGGAATTATGATCACTGGCCCAAATGTGCTCCCCCACTGACACCTCAGTCATTTCCTTAGTTTTATTTCACAACAGAAGGTCAAGTTTTGCTCCTTCTCTAGTGGGTACATCCACATACTGAATAAGAAAATTTTCTTGTACAGATCAACAAGTTCCTCTCCATCCAAGCCTTTAAAACTATGACAGTTCAGTCTAAGTTTGGAAAGTTGAGATCCCCTACCATTACATCCTATTATTCTTACAGATATCTGCTTCTCAATTTCCCGCTGACTATTGGGAGCCCTTTAATACTATCCCAATAAGCCGATCATCCCTTTATTTCTCAGTTCCACCCATATAACTTCATTGGATCTTCTCACAGGTATATCCTCCCTCAGCATATCTGTAATGTTAATCTTAACGAAAAACACCGCTCCCCCTCCTCTCTTGCCCCTTTCTATCCTTCCTATAGCGTGTCTAGTGCGCTACGTTAATCTGCCAGTCCTCCCCTCCATGAGCGAGGTATCTGTAATAGCTATGCTATCCCAGCCCTGTGTTCCTAACCATGCCATGAGTTTGTCTGCCTTACCTGTCAGACCGCTTGAATTGAAATAAATGCAGTTTAATTTATTGGCCTTATCTTGTTCTCTGCCATGACTATTTAATTTGCTGCCAGTCTCTGTAAATTTTTCATTGCCAATGACTGCCACTCTAACCGATCCATGTGTTCGGAAAGGATTTGCATCCAAACACACTTCCTGCAAACATAATCTCCAGGGACATTGATATTTTCCCTAATCTCCTATATCAGGAATTGCACGTCACTCTACTAGAAGCCATCTCTGCACCTTAAACAATATACAGACCCAAAATATTTGCAAAAAACAGTCACAATACCTTTTCTCAAAAATTCAGCATTAACACAATCTTACTGCTCAAAACCACTGCTCTTTAACAATAAGTCCTATCTTTTATATTCAAAATTTAATGAAGAGACAGAACTTAGTAAAACATAAAACAACTTGCCCTACTCACTATTAAAGAATTTGCAAAAAAAAGCATTGAGATTCGAAGTTTTATAAATCTTAAAATTAAATACTTCGCTGATCAGGCTCTGAAATCCCTGCTTATTCCCAGCTGCTCTGTGTAGTTCCGATATTTTGCAGTCTGTACAATGCAGAATGCAAGCAAACATTTGATTTTTTTTTAAACGTGTGGTGTTTTGTTAGAAAAAAGTCTTATCAGAGAAACGTCCACTTGACCTAACGGGTTATATTATTTGATGTTTCTATTGGACAACACACCAAATAGAGAAATGTAATCATGGCAGCTTTTCAGTTAGCACAAGGGCAAACAACTTATTGTGATGAAACTGGTAAAATGAAATTGAAAAAGTGCTGGGAACACATAAGTCAGATGCCATTTGCACAAGAAAGGCAGGTTAATTTGGGTGTGTTTCTCAGCAGATGTGCAACTGAAGCATTAACCCATCTCTGTGCCAGCAG
Organism: Chiloscyllium plagiosum; assembly: GCF_037043375.1. Lineage (NCBI taxonomy): Eukaryota > Metazoa > Chordata > Chondrichthyes > Orectolobiformes > Hemiscylliidae > Chiloscyllium > Chiloscyllium plagiosum. Next base: position 16,754,397 of record NW_028270170.1, on the reverse strand, counting down.
CTGTTCAAGTTGCTGGGCATTTCCAACAGTTTCAGTATCTATATGATGACATTTGTAGGGGACTTTTCTTGTAGAGTAACCGTGATGTATCTCTTTATAAATCTCACTTTTCCAAAAGTGGTATACCATGTGACTGTTACTATTTGGATGTCCTGGTTTGACTTCTTGGGAGGTTTTGATTCAGAAAAGTTTCGGGCAGCTTGTAATTCTATACAGATCCCTGTGAGAGACTGACAACTTTTAATAGAATGGAATCCCATTTGCCGACTGAAAGCAAACCATTGAAAGCGATTTTACTGTTTGAAACTTTTATTTTCACAAACTAACTAAATTCCACATACAACAAACATTAAGAATTTGCTGTTAAATGGGTATCACAGAAAAATAAAGAAAATTCCCCCTTCCCCAAAGCACATTGGTCACCACAAGTTTTGTTTGAAAAAAAAACAGAAACTTCTGCAGATGAGAATTCCATTTTAACTGTCAAAGAAATATATTTACTAGAGAACACCTATTAATTTCCAAACTTGGACTCATAACATGGCTTATACATAAGTTCCAAGTATTAACAGCTTTCTGTAGAGAAATAAGAACTTTCTCAGAGAAGATGAGAATGGGAAAAGTATAACTGTGAATACAATGGCTATAGAACTTTTACAAAACAGCTTCCTTAATGCTCAGACATGGCTGGAGTGAGTGGCCACTTTGCTTGTGCTGATAATCAGTTAGAATACAGTCAGTACCTGGGATACTTAGGACTCGTGCTTTTAAAGAGAATGCCTGTATTTGTGTTTTTAAGGAAGACACAACTCTCCTGCAAAGAAACATCTTGCAGTCTTTCACAACACAATGAATTACTTAAATTTCAGTGATTATTTTTGGACAGGCCTGTAGTGAACAGGAAGATTCCACAGAAGCAGTATTGTCAATGGGTAGTTAATTTACTTTTGGTGATGTCAGTTGAGGGAGGCATGTTGTCCAGGTCTGGGAAGACCTTCCTTAAATGCATGTAGCTAGCCGGTCAGAACTTTCAGACAGGCCTGAAGTAGTGGAATAAGTAGAGGATGTAAGATCTATTTGAAGGACAAATCATCAGTGCTGCACTGGAGTGAAATCCAGATCCAACTACTGATGAGCTAATGCTGAGCATGTGCCCTTCCATGGATCATGTAGCATTGTTTTAATGCCCATTCTCCTCACTTGTATGTCTCGCATTACTACTGTCCCAGATTTATGCCAACATTTTTATCTTTGTCTTTGCAAATTCAACAAAGAATGGCAGTCAAGTGGTTAAAAATCTGTTTTGCCTGAGGTAAAGGGCATCAGGCGCTAAGCTGGGTCAATCCCAAAAAGAACATCAGATACATTACTACTTACGAGAGTGTTTCAATTGACTGTTCCTGTGCAGACTACTGCTCGTTGTCTGCCAGCACACAGGCAGAAATGACTAAATAGAGAGCCCATTCTTCAGATATTTCTGTCCCCTCCCTCTCCCTCTGGTCTGCATCTTCCCAGAACAGAGCAGCTGAAATCAGAAATTCAGTCAAGTACAGATTTATCTCATTATCATCACTCAATGATGCAACGTCAGTGCTTAACATTGTACAGAAATATTTTCTCGTTGTTAGCTTTCCCTACATTATTCTCTATTTATATGAGCGAGAGAGAAGGAATTTCAGGATGCACTCCCAATCTTCTGGAAATGACCCACTTCTAGTGCTTGTAGTAAGTCTGGAATTGCTATCTGCAGTTGTGTTCTTTCTGGGAGAAACCTGGGAATAAGACCAGAGAATGAGATTGATCATGAATAGAATTGTGTGGCAAGCCAGATTTCTGAGCACTTTAAAATGGCTCTTTGTTCCAAATTACGAATGCGAAAGGTGAAGGAGTTGATATAAATCTGGGATAGTGAGCAAACAAGGCTTGAATTTGAACACTTTAACTCCTCCTCCCACTCCGTCAAGGACATGTAGGCCCTGGGCCTCCTCCACCACCAAACAGTTACCACCCGACGCCTGGAGGAGGAACGCCTCATATTCTGCCTTGGGACCCTGCAACCACATGGGATAAATGTGGATTTCAACAGCTTCTCATTTCCCCTTCCCCCACATTATTCCAGTCCCAAGCCTCCAACTCGACACTGCCCTCTGGACACCGCCATCACTGCCCCCTCTGACCTATCACCTTCTCCCTCACCTTCATCCACCTATTGCTTTCCCAGCTACCTCCCCACAACCTCACCCGCCTCCCATTTATCTCTTCACCCCGACCCACAAGCTTGATTCCTGATGAAGGGCTTATGCCTGAAACGTCGATTCTCCTGCTCCTCGGTTGCTGCCTGATCTGCTGTGCTTTTCCAGCACCAACTCTCGACTCTGATCTCCAGGATCTGCAGTCCTCACTTTCTCCTTGAACTTGAAGTAGGATATATCAGGTTTAAGATATTTCTGTCATGTTTGTGTGCGGTGTATTTCACTGTTTGAATAATAAATGAATGACGAGACTGACCACTTCTGGCACTAGCCTATAAATTATGGTTCAGTTACTACCATGTCTACAGCCTAGAATTGAGCCCTACTTTAATCTGTCTCTGATGGTAGCTATCAGCCTCTGCTCATTAACTCATGGTGTGGCTTGGGTACTCCTTATCTAAGCTAGTCATGCCTTCTCGGGCTTCATCTTGAGTTTAGTTGGGCACCTGTCTCCATTTGTTTAGTTGTGCTTTCTGTGCTATGAAGAACAGAGCGCTTTTGTTTCAATGCATTTACCAGGAATGGATGACAATGTCTTTCCTTATGTTAGATCCTTACCCAGCAAAAAAAGTTGTTCTCACCCACTGCTGCTTTTGCTTCAGTTCTTCATGTGGTTTGGGGGATCAGACTTTGCGACATCACAATGGTCCAAGTAAGAACTGGAGCAGTGTGTTTAGTGAGAGAGGAGTATATTAATGCTCCTCCAATTTTAAGGTGAAGGTTAATCACTGAAAATTGGTAGTAATTGATTTTAAGATCAAAGTTTGGGTGAAGATTTGTAGCTCGGGTGCTCGTTGTTGTGGTTCTGTTCGCCAAGCTGGAAATTTTTGTTGCAAACGTTTCGTCCCCTGTCTAGGTAACATCCTCAGTGCATGGGAGCCTCCTGTGAAGCGCTTCTGTGGTGTTTCCTCCGGCATTTATAGTGGCCTGTCCCTGCCGCTTCCGGTTGTCAGTTTCAGCTGTCCGCTGTAGTGGCCGGTATATTGGGTCCAGGTCGATGTGTTTGTTGATGGAGTTTGATTTTAAGATATCCAGATTTCTCCTAAATGCACTTTTAAAAAAGATCTTATGTGGGCTGTGAGGCATTGATACAAACTACAATTGTTGCCCGTCCCTAACTGCACCTGAATTTAGTGATGTTCTAGCCCATTTCAGAGGGCATTAAGTAGCAACTGCATTGCAGTGGGTATGGATTCACACGTAGGACAGCAGATTTCCTTCTCTCAAGGACATGAGAGTGCCAAATAGATTTTAGTGTTATTGACAATGATTGCACATCCCATTAGACTATTTGTTCTAGATTTTTATTGAATTCAGATGTCACCATTTGCTATGGTGGGATGTGATCCAGTGTCACCAGAATGAGCCATTGGATTACCAGTAAAGTGACATTAAGGAGCATGACTGTGTTATAAATGTATAAAGTGTTAGTAAAGATTTATTTATCAGCTGTTGAACTTTAACCCAAATCAAGATTACTCTGGACTCCCATATTGGGTTCAAGTTTACCAACAGAATCCAAGCAAGTGCATTGCCTTGTTAGCTATTTCCCTGCATTTATAACGTATGTCTGTTACTGATATGGTTAAGGGTAAAGGGAAAAATGAATACTGTTCATACAACTAGACTCTTTGTTAAACAGGTATATAATAGCGTAAATTAGAAAGTCATGTGACTGCTGGTGCCTGAATGTAACAAGACCAATCCCTTTTATCCAATGGTGTGAAGAGTTACGTGCTAAAGTGAACTTAACATACTTTCCGAAAGCCCAGAGCATTTTGTGAAGGAGCACATTCTATTGCAATGAGTTGGGAGGATCCTCTATGAATATTTTGGCAGCTTGTTTTTCCCTTTTATATCCAAAGCAGCTGTTATTGAAATTCATATTATTCATTTTGAGAAGGGTCTGAGAAATATGCTAAAGGATTATATGAAATCACAAAGTGCTGAGAATATTCACTATGTCTGGCAGCTACTGTGGAGAGACCTGAAGAAGAGCCATACTTGACTAGAAATGTTCATTCTGCTAGATCGGCTGAGATTCTCCAGCAGTTACTGCCTTTGTTTCAGGTTTCCAGCGCCTGCAGTATTTTGCTTTTATTTATGTGGGATATTTCTTCTCTACGGGGTGGCACGGTGGCTCAGTGGTTAGCACTGCTGCCTTACAGCACCAGGGCCCCATGTTCGATTCCAGCCTCAGGCGACTGTCTGTGTGGAGTTTGCTCATTCTCTCCATGTCTGCATGTGGGTGCTCCGGTTTCCTCCCACAGTTCAAAGATGTGCCGGCCAGGTAAATTGGCCATGCTAAATTGCCCATAGTGTTAGGTGCATTAGTCAGAGGGAAATGAGTCTGGGTGGGTTACTCTTCGGAGGGTCGGTGTGGACTGGTTGAGCCGAAGTGCCTGTTTCCACACTGTAGGGAATCTAATCTAATAGGTTGGGGAAAATGTTCAGAAAACAATTTTTATTGGTGCAATGTGAAAGAGCAAGACACAGAACAATTCAAAAATCCTTCATTGCACACCTTTGAACTGGATTGTTTCGCTCAGTGATTCCATTCTTTCATCAATAATATTAAGATTAAATATCTTGTGTTCTCCATCAGATACATTGCTATAGATTACTTCATGTATTGAACTATGAAATGAGTGATTGAGTAACTTCAGCTAAAGAAACAGAAAAGCAACATTCTTATTAAGTATAGGTATGTGCAACTGAGACCTGGCTTGGTCAGCATGGTCATTACTCTGCAGGTTCAGACTTCTCCTTATGGACAGTTGTGATAATCTCACGAATACAGAAATGTTAGTATTTAATTGCTTCAGTTAACAATACATTTTAATTTATTTCTTTTAAGTATGTCTCATCAGACATATTAGATACGAAGAAACAAAGTCTCAATGCTTTATAGTTATAAATGCAAAGAATGTACGGTCATGAATCTTCCTTATCTCATCAAAACAAACATTTGACACTTAATGTCAGCCAAAACACAAGCTTTACTTTTGTAGTTTGTGATGCGATCTGAAGTGAAAGGTTATTTTAGTACCTTGAGATCACTTTCACATAATTGCAGTTGCGCACCCAACAGTATTAAGCTAAGACTGTCTTGTACATATCCTGACCATGAATAACAAAGGCTGGCATGAGTTAGAAGTGAGCTGCTCTAAATGACCATGATGTCAGTCTGGATACAATGATGAATTTCACAGTTCCACATTTCGTAGAACCCCCTACAGTATGGAAGAAGGCCATTTGGCTTATCGAGTCCACACCAACCATCCAAAGAGCATCCCACCCACTTCAACCTATCCCTGCATTTCCCATGGCTAATCCACCTAACTTGCATATCTGTGGATTGTGGGAGAAAACTGGAGCGCCCAGAGGAAAACCACACAGACACAGAATGTGCAAACTCCACACAGACAGTTGCCTGAAGGTGGAATTGAACCTGGGTCCCTGGTGTGGTGAGGCAGCAGTGTTAACCACTGAGGCTTTTAGTATAACAGGGTGGATTATAGAAGTAGGAAATTTTTGTTATAACTTTGGGCTTTGGTGAGCACTGTTTATGGCTTTGGCTTCAGCATTTAATGTATTTGCATTTGAAATAATTCAGTGAAGATGTACTTGATTTCTGGGTTGAAGAAGTTGTCTTATGAGGAAAAGGTAAGCAGGATGGACCAATACACATAGCAGTTTGAAGAATGAGAGGTGATCGTAACATAAGAATATAAAAAGCAGGAGCTGCAATAGGCATTTCAGCCCCTTGAGCCCTCTCCACCATTTAATACAATTTTGGTTGATCTCATCTTGGCCTCAAGTCCACCTCCCTATCCCCTCCTTGTGACCCTTTAACCCACTATTAATTAAAGATTTACCTATCTCTTCCTTAAATGTATTCAGTCCTGGCATCCAGAGAAGTAATTATTCCTCATTTCTGTTTTAAATATTCCACCCATTAGCCTAATGTTGTAGGTTTGCCCAGAGGTGAATTATTGAAGTGGATTATTCTAGGGACCTTGATGGGTAGAGCTGAGAGGAATTTTCACCTCATGGGGAATCTGCAGTTAGTGGTATAATTTTTTGTTCAGAAGAGCGTCTATATTTTCTTCTTTGAGGTTCATTAACCTTTGGAATTCTGTTCCAGAGAAAGCTGACTCGTTAGTTTTGATCTACAAGGGAGTCAAGGGTTAACCGGGGCTGGTAGATAACTGATTTTAAAACCATAATCTTGATGCATTTATTTATTTATAATACCACAATCACAGCCAAAATCTTCTTAAATAGTTGAGCAAGCTTGAGAAGTTGAATGAACTCTTCGGTTGTTCTGATCTTCTGATCATCGGGCTTTTTGAACAGGTACTGTTTCTTGGAATTCGTACAAAGTTGTAAACATAAGACATGTTGCTACTGGAATCCGGAGCACATGAAAGAGGAAAAGCTCTCTCCACAAAGGAATGTATGTAATTTCCTGTAACTAGCTGATCTCCTATGACCAGACTGCACAGAGTAGAATTTAATGTTAGTGGTGGGGGATCTGGAAATCCCACAGATGTCCTGTTTTGTCTACAGGTAGGTCCGACAGAATTACATACCTATCAGGCACCTAACTTCAAAGAATCTCCAGCCAATCAGAGGCTAGATGGCTTCCATTTCCTGTCATGCCACTTGGAGCTGGTAGTGCCCCCACCAGAAGCCAAGAGTCATTGGACAAGCTGCCAGAGTTTCACTTTCCCTGACCTGCCTCTAGTTGAATACTGGGATTGCCCTCTTAAGGGCCTCAGTTGGCATCCAGCAGGTTAGGCGGTCCATAAACCTTGCCACCTCGGACTTAATCGGGTGCAAGCAAGAAGGCATGGAGTCCCTACCCTACTCCTGTTACCCAATTTAATGCTTCCTTGTCTCCTTAACCAGCTACTAGGGAGTGGAAAGGGGAATGGGTTGGTTGGCATTGAATTTCACCTAAAATGTCAAGATCAAATGTAATCTTGGGTGAAGATGATTTGATCACAGCGTTCAGTCATAATTTAAAATAAAGACACACATGCTGTCTTTTTAAAATTTTCATTTCAAATGCCCATTTGTGCTTTGATTTTAAATTTTAAATTAAACCCTTCAATTTTAGTGCTACAGTATGTTCACTACTAGAAAAGTGTGACAGGTTTACATAGGATATTTCCGATATGACTGTGGATGTTGGAGTTTTGATGGGAAGTGATGGTGGAAATGCAAATGTGTGTGTTTAAAGTTTTGAATCATGAAATGTCTTCTACATACATAAAAGCTATAATGGCAAAGATATAGCCACATTATAATAATGGCAACATACCATTGCATAATCATCCTGTGTTATCGGAATCAAAAATAAATTTAGAGAAAAATTGACAGACTGATGTTATTTTGGAACAAATGTAATTTTCCCCCTCTGTGATCAATCTTTCTAAAAGGAAAATGTGCTTTTTTGTCTTCTATTCACTCAGTTTCCTTATTGTTTTGTTTCACTCGAGTTATTATTTTACATCTCATTTAAAATAAATTACTGAAGTGTTATGCTTGACAATGAAAGACTGGAACCTGGCCAATCCTCTATGACACACTGTGTAATTTGATATTCGAGCTGGGCAAGTGTGTGTTGCTGAAGGGAACTGCTGATGATTAACCAGCCAACTTGGAAGGATAGACCAATAAGCTATTTTAAAATCCTACAGGCTCCTGATCTCGTGTGTGTGATGGTCCTCACTGGATAGGCAGTAGGGAGCTTGCTACTCCTGAAGGGCTACTGAGTGAGTCAAACAGGGTCTGTATTCTATCCTGTAACCATTGCTTGAAAGTATCTTTGGAGAGATGTTGGGTCAGGTCTGAATTGAATTGAATAGCAATGCCCTTCATGCTCAAAAAGCCTGCTAAGAATGGACAATTGGTTGACTTGGGCAAGAATTCCTTGAAAGTGCCACAAGAAGCAAGTCAACCACCACCATCTTAATAACAATAAGAGATAGGCAATATGTGCTCGCCTTATATAAATGTAAATAAGGTTCCATTGCCTTTAGGAGAAAAGAAAGAAAACGAGAGAACTGACAAAAATGTGAAAAATTTCAACTTTTTTAACAATGTCCCCTCTTGTTGCTAGAGTTGGAGGGTTTGAGTGAGAGGGATAGACTGAATAGGCTGGGGTTATTTTCTCTGGAGCATCGGAGGCTGAGGGGTGACATTAAAGAAGTTTATAAAATCATGGGAGGCAAAGATAAGGTGAAGAGGCAAGGTCTTTTCCCTGGGGCAGTGGAGTCCAGAACTAGAGGTCATAGGTTTAAGGTGAGAGGGGAAAGATTGAAAAGGGACCTAAGCAGCAACATTTTCCTGCAGAGGATAGTATAGGTAAGGAATGAACTCCCAGAGAAAGTGTGGAGGCAAGTACAATTACAACATTTAAAAAAAAAACATCTGGATGGGTATATGAATAGGAACAGTTTGGAGGGATATGAACTAAATGCTGGCAAATGGGACTAGATTAATTTAGAATGTCTGGTCAGCATGGATGAGTTTGTCTGAAGGGTCTGTTTCCATGCTGTAAATTTCTATGACTATGTGAACTCCTCCAATTATTTGTACATAATGGTGTATGTGAAGTAAAATTGATGTGACAGTGATTCATAACATCTTATTGGGTGTCAGTCATTAATCAGCATTAAATTTCCAGGTTGTCACACAGCCACTATAGTGCGTGGGTAATATGTGGACAGGAATGAAATCGGTAATCAGATTGAGACAAAGTCATTTATCTGCAAAAATAATTCTATGTCATAAAGCTGTATTTGTGCTTTGCGGACTCATGAGCCTGGCTTCTTTCCGAAAAGAAAGGTTGAGTTCTATTCTTAAGCAGAACTACTCACATTTGAAATTTGACAGAATTCTACCACAATACTATGTTTCATAAATAATAAAACCATATAAAGGCAGTTATATCGAATGACATGTTAATAGAAGTAAATTGAGTTCATCTAAGATGCAACTCAGGTAAAAGGATTTACCTCAACAAAGTAAGTAGTGAGTCGAGTACTCTATAGATCTTGTACTGGATCTCTACAGCGGGAATATTGAATACGAAGCTTATTTTAAAAGTCCAAATGAGTCAAACAGTTGCCAATCCTATTGGGCATCATTTCAAGAACAGACCCTTGGAATGAGGGTTTTGTATATAACGTGAGGATTAAAGAGAGAAATTGTGCAAACAGATGATAAACTATAAGTGAGCTGAAAGCCTACATCCAAATTAACTGCTCAAAGAACTCCAGTACATTGCAAAATGTTAGTTGCCAAAGCACACTGTAAACAGTGCTTTCTGTGGGCCTCAGACTGTGCTGCTCCATGTCAGGAATGGGAGTGACTTGTGTTTTCCTAAAATATATTGATCATGCTTAAAAGATTTTGAGTAAAAATGTTTAGAAAAATTGAAATCATTTACTCACCCCCACCTTTTGCCTCTTGCCTAGTGTTAATGCAGAGGGTGGGCTGACCCGTCTCAAGCCTATTTTGTTTGGCCATTTGCCACATTAGTCCCTCCTTGTGTACTCTTCAGCTCCACAGGGCCAATTCATGAATATTGTGGTAGAATTTTGTACTAACTAACTGATCTCCCCTGGCTTTGCTCATTGCGGATGAGGGGATATGCTAATTTTACAGCAACATGGCTGTTACCATCAAAATTCCATGGGAAAATCTTACAGGAACAAAGTTTGGAGGAATCATGTAATGAGCAAATCTTTATTGTATAGATAGCCTGCAACTCATCAAAGACACTCAGAACAGGATACTCAGGTCTGTAGAACTTGTTTTTCATAAGATTATTTTAACAGGTTACTAAGTGATCATGATTTTCTCCATTAAAATTATTGCAGAATTTCTGATAGGATGTTTGTGGTTTACTGTCTGTCAATTCCTGCATGTTATACCCATGCACACTACACACGGGTGCATCCACATGCACTGTACACATCTTAATAGAACAAGAGGTTTCCAATATGGTCAAAAACCCCATTAGAGCGCTTGTAATCATTGAGCTATCTGAGTATTTTCATTTATTTTCCTGATATAAATTGAAGAATAACTTCTGTTGTTGAAATCCGCTGTCGGTTTAGGCCAGTTGTGGCTCAGATTTTAATCATGGTGTAATGCATTAACCCAGATTTGGGGTTTAGATTTAGCAGGTCTGGATTAAGGATTGACTCGTCAATTCTGAGCTCAACACGGGTGTTTTGCTAAATAAGAAGATTTTAAAAAGCAGAAAATTCGAGAAAAACTCTGTAAATCAGTCAATACTTGCATTAAACAGAAATCATTGTTTGAAGTACAATCCTTCTGCACAGTATTGATGAAAAGTGGAATCTAAAACCTTAATCTGTCCACTATCCCCACAATCGCTAACTGACAAGCTAAGGGTTTTCAGCCTTTCCTGTTTTTAGTTCAAATCTCCTGGAAAAGCATTTATTTTAAAAATATGATTTATGTTGTTTGAAGTGCAGCTTCTTTCTAAAGGCTGTGCTCAATATAAAACCATTTGGATTATTTTAAGAGAAGGATGGTTGTGGTTTTGTTTTGTAATGACACCTTTGCAGGTCCTTGATTGAATGAGATGGGCACTAAGTGGATTAAACTTGTCAAGAATGGCCAACCTTTCCAGGCCAGCTCACGATGAGGGTTAGGGTTCGGGGGTCAGGGTTTGGGTTAAGCCTATCCAAGGGGCACACTTTCTATCCATTTTATGACTAGCACTGGTTTCAGCAGACTAGAGGGTTGCCACACAGTTTCCTGTAACCAAAATGGAGTCAAGGCTCTGAAATATGTCAGATTTGCACATTTTGGGACAGACCACTGACCATCTGGATGAAAATCCACTTGAAAGTAGCAGCAAGAGTACCTAATCAGAGAATTGGTGGTAAGTTTGAAAAGAATATAGTGTTGCCATTGCCTCACTACCAGCAAAAAAAAGGGACATTAAGTTTGCACATTCATATGGTAGGAACAAGACTTTCCTTTAAAATGTCAGCAAGATTGCCATTCAGTTCTGAAGAAGTGTCATATTGGACTTAAAATGTTAACTCTGTTCCTATCACTATAAGTGCTGCTAGACCTGTTGAGTTTCTTTTACAAAATAGACTGGTAAACAGGATGAGGGAGAAAGGATTAGATATTGGAATGTATGCAATGAACCTACACAAATAACACAATAAAAGCAAGTTCGAAAGTAGACTTTTGTTTTATTTCAGACCTCTAGCATCTGCATTACTTTGCTTTTGATTAGTTGGTTTACTTTCAGAAATTGAAAGCAAAATTCCTCTTTTTTATTAGATTACTTACAGTGTGAAAACAAGTCCTTTGGCACAACAAGTCCACACCGACCCGCCGAAGCGCAACCCACCCAGACCCATTCCCCTAACACTAAAGGCAATTTAGCATGGCCAAATCACCTAATCTGCACATTTTTGGACTGTGGGAGGAAACCAGAGCAAACCCACGCAGACACAGGGAGAATGTGCAAACTCCACACAGTCAGTCGCCTGAGGTGGGAATTGAACCCGTGTTCTGGCGCTGTGAGGCAGCAGTGCTAACCACTGTGCCACCGAGCCGTCCACTGCCACTGTGCCGTACTCTTGGGTCAGAGTAATGCCTCAGTTTATGTTCTCTCAATATTATAAAGTGTCATTTGCCTTTAAACAAATACTTGGTGAATGCTGACTTTTCAAAAAAAAAACTAACCTCATGGTTCTGATTCGTTTTGCAAGCTTCCTATTTATTTCTTTTTTTAAAATATTATTTTGTATATCAATTTTATCAAAAGGGGGAAGCACGGTGGCTCAATGGTTAGCACTGCTGCCTCACAGCGCCAGGGACCTGGGTTCGATTCTAGCCTCAGGCGATTGTCTGTGTGGGGTTTGCACATTCTCCCTGTGTCTGTGTGGGTTTCCTCTGGGTGCTCCGGTTCCCTCCCATAGTCCAAAGATATACGGCTTAGGTGAACTGGTCATGCTAAATTGCCCATTGTGTTCAGGGATGTGTAGGTTAGGTGCATTAGTCAGGGGGAATGGATCTGGGTGGGTTATTCTTCGGAGGGTCAGTGTGGACTTGTTGGGCCGAAGGGCCTGTTTCCACACTGTAGGGATTCTAATTCTAATTCTAATCCTAATTCTAACCAGTCAGCAGAAAATAGTTAACAACCTAATGGGATAGTGTTGAGAATCAAATCTAAACCTGGATATTTTTACAGTCGTTGTATGGAGCAATTGAGGTAGATAGTGACACTGCTGAGAGCAAGATAATGCTCAAAGTGGACTGGAACAGCCCATGAATGCTATATAGACTTTATTACAAGAAAAACTGATAGTTTTAAGACTTGTGATTCTTATCTTGGATAGCAGATGACGTTAATAAATGCCTAAAGCTTTAATTTTGAAGATTGAGGTCACCTGAAACCCTGAGTGAGATTGCACAGCTGTAATTACTTTTGGACTTGCTTTTATTATTTTACTAATGTAATCTGTCTAGCTTCATTGCATGTATTCTAATATCTATTCCTTTCTGCCTCCTCCTGTTTAACCATTATCAGTCTATTTTGTAAACGTGGGTGTGATAGAATCAGTGGAAAGCACCAACACTATAAAATTTACATCCTGGGCAAAGGTTCACATTTCAGTGCCTCGGAAATATACATAGAGGCACTGGGGAATCTCAGCAACAACAAGCACAGCAATATTATGTACAGGCTAGTTTTATTACTAACTATTTGACTGCCTTAAAGATCAGAAGTGTTGAATGGATGATCCATCCCAGCTTCTTCCCCAGTATTACAGATGTTAATCTTCTGAGATTTTCATTGCTAAAGGCAATAGCAGTGAAGACTTGTACTCCAGAACTAGCCTCAACCTTAGTCAAGCTGTTCCAGTTCATACAACTCATGTCTACACAACAGTGTGGTATTCCTGTCCACAAAAATGCAGGACTTATCCAAGCCAATGAATTACCACTCTGACAGTCTACTATTGATCACTAGTAAAGGGGGCACTAAGAATGCTATCTCAGCAATAATCTTCCTATTGATGGTGTGTTCCACCAGGCTTACTCAGCTCCTGACCTTATTCCAGTCTTCCTTTAAGCTGACATCAATTCCAGATGTGAGGTAGAAGTGACTGCCTTGGCAGTAAGGCAGCATTTAAACAGAGTGGCGTCAAGAACCCCAAGCAAAATTGGACATCATCGGGAAAACTCTGCCATATTTGGCACATAGGAATGTGGTTGTGGCTTTGAGGTTGATCATTTCTATTTTCGGTCATCACTGCAGGAGGGAAGCATTCTCAGTCCAACCATCTTCACTGCTTCATCAATGACTTGGCCAGCATTATAATCAGAAATTGGAATTTTCACTAATGATTTTCTAATGTTCAGTTTTACTTACCATTCCCCAGTTACTGAAGCAGTCCATTTCATCATGTAGCAAGACCCCACTGGCACTGAGAAGTAACAAGTAACATTTGTGCCACATTAATGCCAGTCAGTGAGCATTTCTAGCAAGAGAGAATCTGATCATCATCTCTTGGCATTCAATGTCTTTACCATCAAGCTGATGTGTCGCCTTCCCAGAACCTTCTTAATGGAATGCTGAATTTCAACAATTAACCTAGCCACTATCATGTGTAACTGTTCTAACAATGCAGAGGCTGAGCTCACCAATAATTGTGCTCAAATAATTTTAAATGGAGTAACACTTCTCCTGACTCAGACATCCAGTCAGTTTACATGAGAACCTACATTAGCCAATTTAGGGAATTGATTTAGCCTCTAGAAACTAAACCATTATACTGTGTTTTGTACAATATTTAGTCTTAACCCTGTTTGACTATAGCTCACTTGCTTAATGTTAGGAGACTGATCTGCAATAGAAATTATGGAAATTAAATTGAATTATTAAACTGTGCTAAAGAAATTCATGAGTTTGGGTGTGAATTGCTTTCATTTCTCATTTTTCAACAAAGATTTGGAAAAGAAATGAAAATTATTTTGTTTTGCTTCCTTTCTGATTCTTTAAAATTGAGAACAGAATTGTTCGATTATTAGATTGCCTGAGTATTATGGCTCTTCTTTTGATGTACTTTGTGGCAAATCCATCGTTGTATTACCAGAACAAAATGGCTTCACCATTCACAGGCAAAATGCTTTGTGTTAAAATTCATTCGTGGGATGAGGATGTCACCAGCTAGGGTAATATGCATTGCCTATCCCTAATTGCCAAGAGAGCAGTTAAGAGTCAACCACATTGTTTGTGGGTCTAGAGTCACATGTAGGCAAAACCAGCTAAGGATGGCAGTTTCTTCCTTAAAGGACATTAATGAACCAGATGGCTTTTTCCCAACAAGCACCAATGGCTTCATGGTCATAGTTAGACTCTTAATTTCCAATTGTCTTAACTGAATTCAATTCACCATCAACCATGGTGGAACTCAAAACCATGGTCATAGAGTCAGAGAGATGTACAGCATGGAAACAGACCCTTTGGTTCAACTCATCCATGCCGACCAGATATCCAAACCTGATCTAGTCCCATCTGCCATCACCCAGCCCATATCCCTCCAAACCCTTTCTATTCATATATCCATCCAAATGCCTGTTAAATGTTGCAATTATATTAGCCTCCACCACTTCCTCTGGCTGCTCATTCCGTTCACGTACCACCCTCTGCGTAAAAAAAGTTGCCCCTTATGTCTCTTTTATATCTTTTCCCTCTCACCCTAAACCTATGCCGTCTAGTTCTGGACTCTCCTACCCCAGGGAAAAGACCTTGTCTATTTATCCTATCCATTGCCCTCATGATTTAAGGTCACCCCTCAGCCTCCAACGCTTCAGGAAAAACTGCCTCAGCCTATTTAGTCTCTCCCTATAGCTTAAATCCTCCAGTCCTGGCAATATCCTTGTAAATCTTTTCTGAACCCTTTCAAGTTTCACAACATTCTTCTGATAGGAAGGAGACCAGAATATTCCAAAAATGGCCTAACCAATGTCCTGTACAGCTGCAACATGACCTCTAAATTTCAAAAATGTGTGTACATTATACAGTTTGAATCTCATTCTGTTATTATTACAGCTTGCTACTTTGTTTTCCACGTCCATTCCTTGGAGGTAAGGAAGGCTCTGCAAATTGAATGTATCTTTTACAGAAGGCAAAAGGTTTCCTGACAAACGTACTCTTGTATTTTCAATTTTCTCTGCTTTTCTTCTCATTGTCAAAACTGAGAGGTCCTGGGAAGTAATCAGTTCAAGTAGGAGGTTATTGTTGTTATAGCAATTAGTTGTTAATATGATTTATTGTGAAATGGGTTGTTCTTTTAACAGTAAATGCAAAAAGGGAAACAGAGTAGGTGGGACGGGATATTTAGAGTTTGCGAGTAATGAGAGAAGGTAAACAAACAGTGACAAGAATAGAATCAATAAAGTAGTTGAAGGGTGACACAATTACTAGGAATGAGGGAAGTAAGCTTCTGCTCAGATCTACAAGTGATTTGTATTGTTCCAAGCTCACTCTCTATTTAAGGATATGCGAACTGAGTAAAATCCTCACCAGTGTCAGTCTAAATTAGATTCAAACTCAGCTTCCACCTCTGGAGGCAAAAATGTTGAAAATTGTTCTGCCACCAAGATGTTTAGGTCAACAATATTAGCACAAAGTATCTTTCAGTTTTTATTTTCGAAAGATGCAACGGTAGATTATTCATTGTACTACAGCGATGACTTACTAATGGGAAATACTTACCTCTAAATTGATTTATGTCTGTAAAACCAAATGCAAATTAAGAAATAAGACACATTACCATGGAAACTGATGTGGAGGGAAGATTATTCAATGGAATAACAATGAGTAGCACCAAAAGGGCCTTACATTAAAGGAAGGCCATGTAAATTGGTCTGAAACCCAGTGTTGTTGGTCAGTAATTACAGCTGGGTATCTTGTGATATTTAATTCTGTTTCTAGAGGGAATGGAAATTATTCATGGTGAACACCAACTCGAGATAGAGGTTCAGTGGTTGAATCCTTACCTTCTTTCTAGGAGTATTTCAGATGGTTTTGTATATCCCATTTTCAGGCCAAAATTTGAAAAGAAAAGCTGCTTTGCATAAGTTACCAGTGGTTTACTTTTAAACAAAGAAAAAGTGCTGTAGATACTGAAAATCTAAAATAAAAAAAATCAGCATTTTGCAAATACTTAACTCAGCCAGCAGCGGGAAACAGTTAATATTTCAGGTCAGTGACTTGTCATCAGAACTGGGAAAACCTTCGAGATGTTGTAGGTTTTATACAAGTTCAGAGGCAAGAAAAATGACTAGAACAAATGAGCAGGCCAGTGATAGGAGGGAAAGCAATAGAGACTCAAGGGCAAAAGAGATGAAGGTGCAAGGCAAAAACAGCGAGTAACAGAGCAGAAAAGAAATGCAGACTACAGAAAGTGTAAATGGCAAGTAGCTGAATAAGTTCTGCTTTCAGTATTCAGTTCTGATGAAAGCTCATCAACCAGAAATGTCAACAGTTTCGCCCTCGACAGTTGCTGCCTGACTTGTTGCTTCTCTGATTCGTTATGGTGTAGAAGGAGACCTTTCAGCCCTTTGATCTCGCAATGTTTCTCTGAGTGGGAGCAAAAATGCCTGCCTTTTCTCTGTAACACTGCATGTTGTTTAAATAATCATCTAATTTGCTATTGAATGCCTCAGTTGAATCTGCCTCTACCAGACTTCCAGTGCAATCCAAATGTGAACCACTTCCTGTGTGGGAAAGTTTTCTTTTGCAAAACACTTTAAGAACTCGAGAACACACTTTCAATTCTTCTCCAAGTGGGAACAGTTTCTTCCTATCTGCTCCGTCCAGACACCTCAAGGTTTTGAACTTCTGTTTCCCACTAGCCTTCTCCACTCCAAGGGAAACAGACCCACCTTCTCTGATCTATTGTCATAACTGACGTTTCTCATCTATGGAGCCAAATATTTCCTGGTTTGATTTAATTAATTTAACAGTTTCATGGTTCGACTTTGATAGCATAAAGACTTTTTCTTCCATTTTCATCCTTTACAATGCTGAACCATGGGTCTACAACTGGTGGGATTACCTTTTCTGAGAATTTATGTGGACCTTATTGCTGCACTAATGAGTGCTATAAATGGACAAGGCATTGGAATTGTTTGTTTTCCTTTCTTTTATAATTATATACAATCTTTTTAGTGGGTCTTCAAAACTGTTGGTCAGATTAGGTTGTAAGTCATTCTCTTTTCCAATAATCAGTGTTGTACCTTGTGAACATTATGTCTTATCTGCAAATTCTGTTTAAACTAGGCTGTCTCATTAAGACACAGTCAATTACTGTGAATACACTCAAATTGAGGTGAACCAAAGTTTAATTATTATAGAGGGAATTATGTAGAAAATGCTTATAAGTTATTGTGTACCAAATAAGTAACATTAAACATTGACTAGCTTTCAAATAATTTTGCAGATGTAAAAATATATTTGTTTGCTTGTGTCAAACCATCTTGAAATTTTCCATATTACAGTTAGTTATTTGAGGAACACCATTAGATCATTTATGATGCTGTTGAGAGTAAGGGGTTGTCTTTTTTAAGTAACAACAGGAGCCATGCACCATACAATGTGTAAAGTGATACTCTGCTAATGCTCATCAATGTACAACTTTAGGGCCACCACACACTCATTTCTTGGTTGATGAGAAGCGAGTTGTTTTTGATTGGATTATCTCGTAAGAGGGCAGGCTGGGTCTGTTATTTTTAAATGTGATTGATTGATTGAAGAGTGTATGTCTAGCTTTTAGGTAGTTTTTGTCTACTTTGCAAATAACTGGTCTTGCTCTTTATTTTAGATCTAAATTTATTTTAGACGAGGAAATGGAAGTTAGCATTAATGATGCAAGCAACTCAAAACTTATATTCAATCTGTTTTTATGACATCTTGGATATTCAGCACTTTCTGTTTCACTGCAACAGCTAGAAAGCTAACAGTGCTATTTTCAGGTCTGGAAACTGCTGCATGTGGGAATTCAATCCGGTTTCACAATTGGTGTAACAAAATCCCAACACATTGGCCTGGATATCAATTGTGTATTTCCTTCCCGAAAGAATATGATCCCTTTGTTATCCACGTCGTTAGATTATACAAGTACAATATTGTGACATGTTAGTCACAGGTGTGGGTAAAATGGTGTGTGATTGATCGATTTAACAATAGGAATTGAATTGAATTGAATTTATTGTCACGTGTACCGAGGCACAGTGAAAACCTTTGTCTAGCGAGTAATACAGGCGGATCACAGAGTTAAGTAGCATAGATAAGTAAATAATAGGTAAACAGCGGCAAAAACAAAAACACAGGGACAGGTGAATGTTAAGAGTTTGAGAGTCCATTCAGTATTCTAACAAGAGTAGGGTAGAAACTGTTTCGAAACTGGTTGGTGCGTGTGTTCAGGCTTCTGTACCTTCTCCCCGAAGGTAGTGGTTTTAGAAAAACATTGCCAGGGGGGGATGGATCTTTGAGAATGCTGGCGGCCTTTCCTTTACGTTGGGCCTGGTAGATGGATTCTATAGATGGAAGGTTGGCCTTTGTGATTGTCTGGACCACTCTCTGTAACCCTCTCCAATCTTGAATATTATAGTTGCCTTACCAGGCAGTGAAACATCCAAACAGAATGCTCTCGATGGTGGACTTGTAAAAGTTTGCAAGAGTAATCGCCATCACCCTTCAGAATTCAGAGTGGGGAGGTCTGTTCAGTTTTATTTGTTAATTTGTAGTGCCACTGGAATTATGTTTGTTAGATGGTCAGGGCTGCTAGTATCTTGTGTCCTACACTACAATCTCAAAGGGATTTAATGTTAAATAGGACATAATTATTACATTAAAGTACTAGGTATAGTTTACAAGAGTGCTGCTGCTTCTATCTTAATTACAGACTCCTCCTCACCAACTCCGTGTGATAGTATAGTGGATGGTACAAATTACATACTCTGATTTTAACCCTTTCCGATCTTTATACAAAGCTGACAAGGGCATCATTTATTGCCCATCTCTAATTGCCCTTGAGAAAGTGGTGATGAGCCATCTTTTTGAATTCATGGGGAATGTAATGGTAAATTGAGAACTAGTAGAGAAGATAAATTATTACTTTGTGTCTGTTTTCACTGGGGAAGATACAAGAAATCTCTCAGAACTACAATTCCAAGTGGCTAGGGAGAATAAGAAGTTGAAGAAAATTAGCATCAGTAAGAAGTTTGTATTGGAGAAATTAAAGTGCCTGAAAATTGATAAATCCCATGAAATTTTACATCATAGACTTCAGGAAGCAGAGTGGAGGGCATGCCCTTGTCTGCATCAGTGGTGCTAAGGTGGAGGTGGTTGAGAGTGTCAAATTCCTGGGAATGATGACCAACAACAATCTGTTCTTGTTCAGCCACATCAACATGGTGGTCAAGAAACCATAACAACATAGAGTACAGCAAGGAACAGACTCTTCAGTTCAACCTGTCCATGCTGACCAGGTATCCCCAGCCAATCTAGTCCCACCTGCCAGCACCCGGCCCATTTCCCTCCAAACCCTTCCTATTCATATACACATCCAAATGCCTTTTAAAGGTTACAATTGTACCAGCCTCCACCGTTTCCTCTGGCAGCTCATTCCTTACACGTACCACCCTCTGTGTGAAAAAGTTGCCCCTTAGGTCTCTTTCATATATTTCTCCTCCCACCCTAAACCTATGTCCTCTAGTTCTGGACTCACCCATCCCAGGAAAGAGACTTTGACTGTTTATCCTTTCCATGCCCCTCATGATTTTATAAACCTCTATAAGGTCATCCCTCAGCCTCCAACACTCCAGGGAAAACAGTCCTAACCTATTCAACATTTCCTATAGCTCAAATCCTCCAACCCTGGCAACATCCCTGTAAATCTTTTCTGAACCCTTTCAAGTTTCACAACATCTTTCTGATAGGAAGATGACTAGAATTGCATGCATATTCCAACAGTGGCCTAACCAATGTCCTGTACAGCCGCAACATGATCTCCCAGCTCCTGTACTCAGTACTCTGATCAATAAAGGAAAGCATACCAAATGCCACCTTCGCTATCCTATCTACCTGCGACTCTAATTTCAAGGAGCTATGAACTTGCACTCCAAGGTCTTTATGTTGAGCAACACTCCCTCAGACATTACCATTAAGTGTGAAAGTCCTGCGAAGATTTGAGGAAATTCAACATGTCCATAAGGACTCTTAACAATTTTTATTATTGTAACATAGAAAGCATTTGTCTAGAATGTCGGGTCAGGGAGATGGTGTCTGCGATGGACCTGTTGCGCCTGTAGGTGAATTGTAAAGGATTAAGGCAATGTGGGAAGCTGGAGTTGATATGAGCCATGACTAACATCTTGAAGTACTTCATAATCATGGAGGTCAGAGCCACTGGGTGGTAGCCATTGAGGCATGCTGCATGATCTTTTTTTAGCACAGGAATGATGGTGGTCTTCTTGAAGAAGGTGGGAACTTCAGATTGTAGTAAGGAAAGGTTAAAGATGTCAGCGAATACTCCCGTCAGCTGGTCCATGCACAGCTTGGGACTCCATCTGGCCCAGTAGCTTTTTATGGTTTCACTCTCAAGAAGGCCGATCTAATGTATGCGGCATTGACCAGGATATGGGTGCATCCGGAACTGCTAGGACATGTGACACTGTTTCACTGACCTTCTGTTCAAAGTGAGCGTAGAATGCATTGAGCATAATTGAAATTCCCTAGCTGTGAGATGGGATTTGAATTCTGGTCTCTGGAACATTTGTCTAGGCTTCTGGATTTAGTCCATTAACATTACTACTATGCTAAAATCTTTGTTCCCACTGACCTTATATGTCCAAACTCTTCTGCCAATTATGACACAGTGGAAGTGGAAGTATTGTACAACTTCATTAATGAGAGAGGGAACAAAATACTAGAGATTGGTAATGCTGCACCTCCCCTAAGTATTGTGTTTTTCCTTAATGAAAACAGTTGGACACTAAATGTGAGAAAACATTTCATCATGTTGAATAAAAATAATTTTCTGAGGGCTAGAATATATTTGGGTTCTTGATTCCACGCCCTGCAATTGTAATTTTTTTTTGTGCCTGATAGGAATAGAAGTTCCTTGTTACTTCCTGACATTGCTGAAAGTAATGGTGCAGTCTATATCCCAGACTTGTGTTAGAAGGCAGTGAAGCATCTAGAACAGTACTGTTAATAATAGCTCAGTGACTTGCACTGGAAACTGTACATGAACCAATGCTGAGTGGTGACAGATCATGATGGTCTGTGGCTCCTCCCACCCCCCTTTCCCCCTCCCACTTCCACATGATCAAATTGTTTCTGCTACCGCCTGCACAATGCAAAGTTCTTGATTCATTTATCCTTTCATGAGATGTGAGCATCACTGGCAAGACCCTTATTTGTTACTTACCCCTAATCATCCTTTGAACTGAGTGGCTGCTGGCCTACTGGGGTTGTTAAGAGTCAATCACATTTGTGTAGGTCTGGAGTCATATTTAAGCCAAACTAGCGATGGGTGGCAGATTTCCTTACTTAAAAGATGTTAGTGAACCAGAAGGGTTTTTACAACAATTGATGGTTGTCTCTCAAATCACCATGACTGAGACTATTTAGCGATTCAAGATTTTATGAATTGAATTTAAATTCTACCATGACTCTGAAACATTGGCTTGGGTCTTTGGATAACTAATCCTGTGACATTATCAGTGTGTGTAACACCACCCCAAACTTGGCTGCTTTTTACAGCAATCTGTCAATGAGAATACATTCGTGGAAGTAAGGCAGGAGGTAATTGGACAGGAGAAAGGGTTCTGAGGAAGGATCACCAGACCTGAAATATTAACTCTGATTTCTCTCCACAGATGCTGTCAGACCTGCTGAGCTTTTCCATCATATCTCTGTCTTTGTAGGAGAAAAGGTATAATGCTCTAGTATCTGTTAATGAATAAATTAATCTCCATGTGTGTATCACGATCCTACAGTGCGAGGCAACAGAATTGGAATTATCCTCCAAACTGAAAATGTTTCAATTTCACGGAAAGCAGTTGCAAAATGGAGGTTTAAGGTGATCTCTATTCCACTGGAGTTCTTTGCTGTGACATTAGTCTTGGGCAAAGAGTGGCAACCAGCTTTCACCATAAAGATAAGACAATTGAAGCTTTTTTTTGCTACTAGATCAGGAAGCCTGGCTTGATCCCTCATAGTTATGCAGTGCTGTGGTAATTATACACTTGACAGGAACTGGCTGAAGTTCAGAGGTTGACAGGATGTGCAGGCAGATGTGCTTCATTTCAGAAGGTGCTGTGTGTCTTAATGCCAGTCTGCTACAACAATGTGGTTGATCCTAGTCTTTCAGACTGGACTTAATGCAGCAATTAGGCATCCTGAAATTTGTATCCTTTTTTTTTGTTCACATTTTGTTCCAGACAAAACAGAAGTGCTAAACAAAAATCTGGTTTAGCTGTCCTTTAGAAATTTGCCCTTTTAAGTTTTTTATTTTTGTTTGTGCACAGAAACACCCCAACATCACATCCTCCTCCATGCATCTGTACTTTTTTCGGATAATGCTACGTAGTAATTATAGCTTAAAAGAAGTGTGACTGTGGTGATATCAAGATAGTTAAGTCACCAGCATTGAGCTAAACATTGCTGGAAAATATATGATTCAGACTAGACATTGCATTATTATGTGGTGTTGGTTAGCATTCTAATAGAACTGCAGACATCAATACATTCTTTTGTGAGCCCTGATGATTATGGTTTAGAAATCTGTGTGTTATAGTCTTATTAGTTTGGTGCAGCCATCATGTGCCTGGGAAGAAGTACATGGACGAGAATTGATCTTGTAACTGCTTTAGAATAAGGAATCTATCTTAAAACAAAATGTGCCAGATATTTTATATTGTCTAAAGTCTTGGCCAGCAAAGTATTGCAATGCTGATTTGTCTATATTACAAACTACAGATGCTGTATTTTTGTTCAAAAGGAAGGAGAAAATGCCTATGCACAATTTGCGAACATTTAGATATTTCAGTGAATCATCAGTTTCAGAGAATAGTGGGTGACTAGGTGTATTTCGAAGAAAAGTATTTGTGCACAGTGGGTCGAATGATGACAGACCATATGACTGAGGTTTGCGTGGTTTACTGTCTGAATCCTGTAATGGGATGATTTTTACTCAGCACGTTTACTTGTACAGCTGTTGTTCTACACACATCACTTTGATGAAGGCAGTTTTAACAACAATGTAAAAATGTGGTGGATAACCCCAGTGTGTTGTTGACTTCAGTCTCGCAATGTGAAGCTAAGGCACATCCATAACACAGTGGAAAGTGAAGTTTTAAGAGTCTCCCAATCAGTCCAGCAGCATTTTTTTTTCTCCTGAAGTTTACTCAATTGCAAGTATCATCACTTAACCATGAAAAATCATGGATTAACAGTGTGTACTGTTTAACTCAACAATTCATGAAATAAAAAGAGTAAACCAATCTCATCAAACTGTTTTAATTGCAGCAAATATTAAACATAAATGTGTTGGTCATAGCTGGCATTGTGAGAATGGGATCTGAATTGGTATAGTGTCTAAATGATAATTCTTGTGCAGTAGTTGAAATGGTTGTTTTCACAAAGTTTATGAATAATATTTTGAGTAAAACAAAATTGTGTATTACTATAGGGATCTGTGATAAACTTTACTCCTATGGTGAGCAATCCTCTGTGTTCAAGATTGCAGGGCTGTAGAGAAATGTTGGGAAGGAGTGTTTGGAATATTGCATGCAATTCTGGTCTCCTTCCTATCGGAAGGATGTTGTGAAATTTGAAAGGGTTCAGAAAAGACTTACAGGATGTTGCCAGGCTTGGAGAATTTGAGCTATAGGGAGTGGCTGAATAGGATGAGGCTGTTTTCCCTGGAGCGTCGGAGGCTGAGGGGCCAACTCATAGAGGTTTATAAAATCATGAGTCTTTTCCCTGGTGTGGGAGTCCAGAACTAGAGGGCATACGTTTAGGGTGGGAGGGGATAGATATAAAAGAGACCTAAGGGGCAACTTTTTCATGCAGAGGGTGGTGCATGTATGGAATGAGCTGCCAGAGGAAACAGTGGAGGCTGGTACAATTGCAACATTTAAGAGGCATCTGGATGGGGGTGTGAATAGGAAGGATTTGGAGGGATATGGGTCAGGTGCTAGCAAATGGGACTACATTAGGTTAGGATATCTGGTCTGCATGGACAGTTTAGACCGAAGGGTCTGTTTCCGTACTGTACATCTCTATGACTCTAAGTTGTTTTGTGCTGTTTGATTCCTTGTGCTGGTTCCAAGCTTCTAGAGGTTTCTTTATTCATGGTTCTGTTTGGCATTGGGTGCCTGTACCGCACTGTAAGAGGTTGATATGTTTAACTACATTACTACTTGCTGCAGGGAGAGAAATTATTGTGACGATGCTATCATTTTAAGAGGTGTATTTTGTCTTGTTTTTTATGAAGAGAAGTTGAGACAGAGATGAGGAGCAGTCTTATTCAAGCCAAAAAAATGACAGCTTGTGCGACCTTTTTTTTAAGAGATTGGAACAATAGAAGCAGTCTGAATGGGTGGGGTCAAGTTCCCACAGAACCAGGACTTTAGTTTAGCATTCAGTAGCTGTTGGGGTTGAAAGCTGTTACATCTCTCACTCTCTTTGCTACAGCTAAAAGCTTGGGTTCTTCTCCTTCTGCTAGACTTGCATGTGAGACAACCTGTTTTACTGAATTTGCCTTTGCCAAGAGTGGGTTTATAGGATGTTGGTATCTTGGAATAGTTAATGAATAGTTTATGATTCTGTTAAGTATTTTGAGAGAGTTACAATGAAGCCAATTCTTTTCTTTTCTTTTTATTTTGTCTGCATTTTAATTATAGTGAATAAATAAAGTAAGCTTTTACTTCAAGCCTAGTAGTCTGATTGATCGAATTACATCCAGAACCCAATGCCTCACACTTGCTTTTAAAATAAGAAAAAGTTAGGGTTTGGGCTATTTCCTTGACATGTTTTGATGGGTTTGGGCTCTCCGTTATATATCCTTCTGCACATCCTGGTTCTAGGCCTCTACTACCCCTCCCACTCATCCATTTAATCCTCCCTGTCACCCCTTCCAGGTGTCCAGATTTGAGAACCAAAGTCACAGTGGAGTTAAATTGTGTTATAAAAGTTTAACAAAACATTTTGTGTTTTGTTCTATTTATAAAGGTCTGTCAGAGCTCAGGTTTCTGTATTATACAACTTACAACCATGACCTTGGTCATTTATATCATGCAGCAAGCTATGCTCTCTTGAAATTTGCTGCATGCCTGGAGACTTGAACCTCACAATAAGCACTGCAAATAATAATCCTGTCTACAAGTGAGAATATATTAAACAGTAATATATCATATTGTTGCAACATGACCTAAGGTTTTAATTCCAAGTTTAAAAATAGCAAAAGACCTTCTAATAAATTAACACTAAATCATTCACCTGCATTTCCTTTTCCCGTTCACAAAATTATGCTTTTATAATAGAAAAACATATTTTGCAAACTGAGTGATAAAGATTTCTACATTGAAAATAACTACATCATGGAACAAATACCAGGAGAGCAAAATAAAGCAAATGCTGGAAACAGGGCATAAAATATTATTTTTTTGGGGGGGGAATGTTATTTATTCCCACTTGTTTATTATGCAATGCAGTTACAGTACAAGTATTAAAGGTAGTAGCAGTATGTGGACTTGCACAGAAGCAGAATTAGAAGAATTCAGCAATATCCTCAATAATCAGTTAAGCCACAGCACATGGAAAAAGATGTCACAATACTTAACAAAGACAATTGTGATGAGTAAACAACAAAAGGTTTATTTCAAAATAACTGATCACAGATCTTTGCAAACAAAAACCATCACACTGAACTCACTTTCCACATTTTGGCAAGATCACTGCTAAATCATTTCCATTGCATATCTAAAACCTGGAAGCTTTTAACCAGGCATTTACTATTTTTACCACAGAATTGTCTCAATATTCATTAAATATCATCCATTGTTTTCCCCATACAGTACTTCTTGAACATTTTCAGCCTTAAGCTATAGATTTCACATTCATTTGCAAATAAATAATTACCTTACTGATTTCATAATTTTCTGGCTCTCAATTAGCTGAAGCTCCTTTTTGTCGACATGTTTGTCCCCATTCTCCATGCAACCCCTGTCTTTCTCTCCCCAGGGCCCCTGCAGACTCCTCCTCTTCACCTGGACATGACCCAGCAAAGGACAGATCCCATTTTTGAGCAAGGTCACCGGACCTGAAAAGTTAACTGTGATTTCTCTTCACAGATTCTGCCAGACCTTCTGAGCTTTTCCAGCAACTTCTGTTTTTGTTCCTGATTTACAGCATCCACAGTTTTTTCTGGTTTTAAAAGACAGATACCACCCCTCCCCGTTTCAGCCTCGTCCATGACAATAGCAATGCTCTTACTGCTGGCATTTCTATTCTTTACATATCACTGTTCCTCTAACCAGTAGATTGTGTTTCTCTCCTGCAGTTACTGCTGCGAGGCTCAATATTGTGTTACTGGGGTGGGTGGAGCCTAGTTATCCAAATGTTAGTGAGATTATCAAGTAAATAAATTTCCCAACTTTGCTGTTTATATCCGTGTATACATTTTAGATAAGAGGTGGTGTTAATCTTGAACCATTGTACTCCCTTCTAGCAATGTTGTGTACTTTAGTTTCGAAGTTGCAGGCAAACGCTCCCAGCTGATCCATGTGGGCATGTGTATGCTTTAGAGCATTGTTACTTGAACTCCCATCTGTAATTGTTTTAAAACCACACAACATAATTGACTGGTGCTGTCCAATATAAGATTAAGGTGGTTCACTAATGCCTTGCCCAACTATTTATTCTGTGATGCTTTGAAGTTCATTGATTATTGGAAGTTACAACCCCTGTTTTGTCTATTTAAAACAAAACCTGTTATTGTCCTTTTTGGTTGCACTTCAGCCCCATCTTCCTGACCTTTGGGAGGTGTGGGCTGGCAGGTTAGAATGCTCCCGGGTCAGTCTAAAGTAGCCATCAGAAGGTCCAAGCAGTGGGACGTGGCAAGGTTCTTCATTCCCAATTGCCTGCCCTTCTTCCGCAGCTACACCTATGCCCAAGAGGGTGCTCACCATGTCCACCAACATTCAAAGCTATGAGAGAGAGATGGGCACCACAGAGGCTGGAATATATTACGCCCTTGTTCTCCCCCTCAGTAATTTAATTAGGTGAATGGGTGTTTTGTTTAATTGATTAAGGGTTACTTTTCTTAAAAATAGTGGAAGTTGGGTGGCACGGTGGCTCAGTGGTTAGCACTGCTGCCTCACAGCATCAAGGACCCAGGTTCAATTCCAGCCTCAAGCGACTCTGTGCAGTTTGCACATTCTCTCCGTGCCTGTGTGGGTTTCCTCCCACAATCCAAAGATGTGCAGTTTAGGTGAATTGGCCACGGTGTTCGGGGATGTATAGGTTAAGTGCATTAGTTAGGGGCAAATGTAGAGTGGTAGGGTAGGGAATGGGTCAGGGTGAGTTACTCTGTGGAGGGTTGGTGTGGAGTTGTTGGGCCAAATGGCCTGTTTCCACACTGTAGGGATTTTATGGTTCTGGATAGGGAAAGGGACAGAAGAGAAACACTTTACACTAAAACCCTTGCAAATTTCTGAAAGTCTTTTGCTATCTAATCAGTCCATTAGACATTTTTTAAATTGGTGATAGTTGCTACAGAAGTACATGTTGATGCCGTAGAACCAGTATGTGACTGAGACAATATGTTCTGGGTTCATAGTTCTTGGAGTATTTTTGCGAGATTTTTTACTTTATATGTTTCATTTCATTATGTATTAAAATTTCCCTCATTGATATGAAGCTGATGAACGTAATCCACTTCCATGACTGGACGCTTCACATAAATTGTGGACAAAATTGCCCACCACTTCAGTTTTTTAATGTGTTGCTTTACATATTAGTTTCTCAGCTACAATGTTCTGGCAACATTTTATAAGTTGAGCAGTTTCTACATTTCATAATTCATTTATAATAGAATTGGAGTGTAATGCAATGGGTCAACTGTCTGATGCATATTTCCACAAATCTATGCATTAGAAAGTGTTTGCTGCCCTTCCTTTCAGTTGTCCTATGTAAGATTTGAGATTTTGTTAATGTTGAGCAGCTCTGGGAACATTGTTTCTGAGAGTCAATTCTTCTGGTATCTTCCTGGCTGTTTCCATACTTGCACTGTTGACTTAAACTTTGTTCCCCAGGTTGTGGTTCTGTGATTTGTTGGGGTTGGACGTGAGGGAACAGCAGAGCATGTAAACTGGATCCTTCTCAAATTGGCTGCAGTGAGAAAGCGAGGATATTTCCCTCGCGTACGTGTGAATACAGATTAGCGTTGGTTTCATTTGGTTTATGTTTTCTGTGCACGTTACAATCTGTGATGAGCTTCTGCCATTGCCTCTCTCACCTAGCTTCACTGAGGTGCACAGGTGTTCAGTGGAACATGTGTTCAGTGGTTGATTAGATTGTGGGAGGTACTCCTAAAATGTGTCATCTCTGAACACTTAGTACGTCTAGTGATGCAGTGGAAAGGCTGTTTTGAGTCAGTTTTGACTGACCTGTTCTGTAGTGTTCCAATTAAACTGCTTTTGAGTTTTAAATCAAGTTTACAAGCAATCAAACAATCTTCTCAGCATTGCAAATTGCTTTTTTACTCATTTAAATAAGTGCAGAACACTCCAAAGTAACTGAACTCCAATGCTGATAAAATCACAGGCTCCATTCCAATAAATCAGCTATGTTGTTGGAATGGCAGCACTGTGGCTATTTTTCTTGGCTGTCATAATACATCTATATTGGTGGGGTCTTCATTCTCAAATGCCTGCCCTTCTTTCACAGCTACATCTATGCCCAGGAGAGGGAAAGTTAATGTATACTGGGAAAGTAATGGATGAATTTATATCTCAATATGTATTTAAATTAAAAATTCCATATTTTAAGCTACAGTGTTTCATTTTGGAAGGTTGAATTTGAATGCTGAATACAGAGTTACAGACAGGATTCTTGGCAGCGTGGGGAACAGTGGGACCTTGGGGTCCATGTACATACATCGCCCAAAGTTGCCACCCAAGTTGATAGGGTTGTCAAAAAGGTATATGGTGTTTTGGCTTTCATTAACAGGGGAATTGTGTTTAAGAGCCGTGAGGTTTTGCTGTAGCTTTGAAAAACCCTGGTTAGACCACACTTGCAATATTGTGTCCAGTTCTGGTCGCCTCCGTATAGGAACGTTTAGAGAGGTTGCACAGGAGATTTACCAGGATGCTGCCTGGATTGGAGCGCTTGTCTTATGAAGAGAGGTTGAGTGAATTCGGGCTTTTCACACTAGAGAGAAGAAGGAAGAGAGGTGATTTAACAGAGGTGTACAAGGTAATGAGAGTCATAGATAGTGTAGATAACCAGAGACAGGGCATAAATGACTGTCACAAGGGGTCATAATTTTAAGATGAGTGTAGGAAGGTATAGGGGAGATGTCAGAGGTAGGTTCTTTACGTAGAGAGTGGTGGGTGCGTGGAATGCACTGCCAGCAGTGGTAGTAGAATCAAAGACATTAGGGACATTTAAGCGACTGCTGGACAAGCACATGGACGGCAGTAAATTGAGGGGTGTGTGGGTTATGTTGATCTTAGATGAAGATAAATGCTCACCAATTCATTGTGGGTTGAAGGACCTGTACTGTGCTGAAGTTCTATGTTCTCTCTGGTGCAAAGGTATGGCAACTGAACTGTTTTGTAGGAATATGGTGCTCTCAACATTTTTGAGTACATGAAAGCAAAATGCTTAAGTACCTGCATTCCATCTGAGGTAACCTTTTATGGACATTTCCTAACCAATTTGTTCAGAGATGCTGTCATTTGTTTTCAGAGCAGGTGAGACTTGAACTCAGGCCTCCTGGTCCCAAGGTAAAGACACTACCACTACACCACAGGAGCCTTTTGGAGGGATCCTTTATATTCTACAAGCATTTCTATCTGTAAATGTGACTATTCAGACATGTAACCAAGCAGCCTGGCCACTCTGAATTACAGTCAAAGAGACGAGCAAACCTCCTGTGAATTTTGATGACTCAAATCTGCAAAAGTGAGGATTAAAGTAAATTCCTGGTATTGGTTTAAAAAAAGACCGAGTATGTTTTCTTGCCTCCAGTGTTTTTATTTTCAACTCAAATGCACAATTATTAAAGGAACTGACTGCCTCGCACTCTCTCTCTCTGTCTTCTCTCCCGGCCTCTTGCTCCGCCTGTCGCACCCACCTCTGGATAATCACACACATTTCATGTGGGCTTTGGAACAGCCATAATAAAACAACCTGCATTTATATTGCAGCTTTAAAATGGTAAAATCACCCATCATGTTTCAGAGGAGTGTTTGCCAAAGAGAACTGGATCCTCGGTCATCCAATGAGAATTGAGGACAGAAGAACAAAAGATCAAGTCAACGATGCAGCATTCGAGAGCATCCCGAGGGCAGGAGGCCAAGGTAGAGGGGTGGAAAGGTTGAGGCAGTAAATTTCAGAGGCTTGGGCCTAGCAACTGAAAGCCTGATCACTAAGAGTGGATCAATTCATATCGGAGATGCTTGAGAGGCCAGATAGCTTCCAAGGACAGGAGGAGGTTTCAATAATAGGGATGGGAAGGTTACGGACTACAACTGAGTTTCAAAACGAGGATGCAATCTTCAAAATTATGGCTCTTCTGCTATATTACATAACTTGGCCAAAAACCTGAGTGCTATGCACCAGCCATAATTTGAACACCCCATTAATGCAGACTTTTCATTATAATACTGAGGGAATGCTGTTTTCATGAAGGTGCTGTCTTATTAGGTTGAGGTACTAAATTGAGTCTTTATCAGCCCTCTATAATGTAAGTTTAGATTATTTTCACATAGGGAAGTTTTCCCGCATGGGAACACAGGAGTAGGCCATTTGACAACTCGAGTCAGAGTGATAATGGCTAATCGTGGCCATTTTTCCACATTATCTCTATATCCCTTGATATCATTATCTCAATATCTGTTGACTTCAGTCTTAAGTGTACTCAGTGACTGAGCTTTCACAGCCCTCTGAGACAGAGCATTTTAAAGATTCACTACCCAGTGAAGAAATCCTTCCTCACCTCAGTTCAAAGTGGCGCATCCTATGTCCCGCAACTCTGTATCTGGTTCTGTACCGCTAGACAGGGAGGGACTCCGGACCACCTTTAAACCAGCAGAGTTCGGACCCGAACAGGACAAACAGTACAGACTACAGATTCAAAAACACCAGCAACAGTTCTCCATCAAGATCCTCCGCTCCACGCTTGCAGCAATGCGCCGGTACCTAACCTCTCTACAGTCTGCCCTGTCTCAGCTGAGGGCCACACTCTCTCAGAATTGCAAAGGACCCACTCTGTACTACATCCTCAGGAGAATTCATACTCTCAACAAACAGTATTTCAATTCCATCTCAAACATCAAAAACTGTAAGTACAACAAACTTTTATCTACCCAGCTCCATAACCAGCGCTCCTTGAACATTCCAGAAGATTCCCCTGGCCTCGGAAACACCATTAGCCATGCGGCTGATGCAGCTACCACCCCCACGCTGATTGATGATGTCACTTCTGCCCCCATCATGGCCACTCCCACAGCCACTTCCGGCCCTCACATCATCGCCGATGCCACACGCTCAGTGACTTCCACCACCCCTACTGCCGTGACTGCCACCACTTCCGACCCCACCAGCGCCACTCACCTGCATTCTGCTGACACGCCCCCCACAGACCCTACTGTCACTATCCCCACCCCCCAGAACCCCGAGGGGAACACTACCCCTGCTCATGACTCTACCCCCATTCCCCCCACCATCACACCCACTCCAGGTACTGGCTCCGACCCCACTCCCAGCTCTACACCCACACCAGCTCCCAGCTCCCAGCCCTGCCGAGTTTTCACCATCCCCCCAGACCTCCCCCTCACTGAGGACGAACGATCAGTCCTCAGCAAAGGACTCACCTTCGTCCCCCTCCATCCACGCATCAATGAATTTAATACACACCGTGACATCGAACAATTCTTCCGTCGCCTC
This sequence comes from Chiloscyllium plagiosum, assembly GCF_037043375.1. Classification (NCBI taxonomy): domain Eukaryota; kingdom Metazoa; phylum Chordata; class Chondrichthyes; order Orectolobiformes; family Hemiscylliidae; genus Chiloscyllium; species Chiloscyllium plagiosum. Next base: position 16,721,877 of record NW_028270170.1, on the reverse strand, counting down.
CGCCTCCGAGCTTACTTTCATAATCAGGACTCCCGCCCACCTTCCGAGGACCCCTTCGCCCACCTCCAACACACTGCATCCACCTGGACACCCCGCGCTGGCCTATTACCTGCCCTCGACCTCTTCATTTCCAACTGCCGCCAGGACATTAACCGCCTCAACCTGTCGACCCCCCTCCCCCACTCCAACCTCTCACCCTCACAACGTGCAGCCCTCCAATCCCTCTGCTCCAATCCTGACCTCACCATCAAGCCAGCGGACAAAGGGGGCGCAGTGGTAGTCTGGCGCACTAACCTCTAAATCGCTGAAGCCAAACGCCAACTCGAGGACACCTCTTCCTACCGCCCCCTTGACCATGACCCCACCCCCCATCACCAAACCATCATCTCCCAGACCATACAGAACCTCATCACCTCAGGAGATCTCCCACCCACAGCTTCCAACCTCATAGTCCGGGAACCCCGCACTGCCCGGTTCTACCTCCTTCCCAAGATCCACAAGCCTGACCACCCTGGCCGACCCATTGTCTCAGCATGCTCCTGCCCCACTGAACTCATCTCTACCTACCTCAACACTGTCCTATCCCCCCTAGTCCAGGAACTCCCCACATACGTTCGAGACACCACTCACACCCTCCACCTCCTCCAAGACTTCCGTTTCCCCAGCCCCCAACGCCTCATCTTCACCATGGATATCCAATCCCTCTACACCTCCATCCGCCATGACCAGGGCCTCCAAGCCCTCCATTTTTTCCTCTCCAGACGTTCCCAACAGTACCCCTCCACCGACACTCTCATTCGTTTGGCCGAACTGGTCCTCACCCTTAACAATTTCTCCTTTGAATCCTCCCACTTCCTCCAGACCAAAGGGGTAGCCATGGGCACACGTATGGGCCCCAGCTATGCCTGTCTCTTTGTTGGCTACGTAGAGCAGTTGATCTTCCGTAATTACACCGGCACCACTCCCCACCTCTTCCTCTGCTACATTGATGACTGCATTGGCGCCACCTCGTGCTCCCGCGAGGAGGTTGAGCAATTCATCAACTTCACCAACACATTCCACCCTGACCTTAAATTTACCTGGACCATCTCTGACACCTCCCTCCCCTTCCTGGACCTCTCCATCTCCATCAGTGACGACCGACTTGACACTGACATCTTCTACAAACCCACCGACTCCCACAGCTACCTGGATTACACCTCTTCCCACCCTACCTCTTGCAAAAATGCCATCCCGTATTCCCAATTCCTCCGCCTCCGCCGTATCTGCTCCCAGGAGGAGCGGTGCCACCATAGAACACACCAGATGGCCTCCTTCTTTAGAGACCGCAATTTCCCTTCCCACGTGGTTAAAGATGCCCTCCAACGCATCTCATCCACATCCCGCACCTCCGCCCTCAGACCCAACCCCTCCAACCGCAACAAGGACAGAACGCCCATGGTGCTCACCTTCCACCCTACCAACCTTCGCATAAACCAAATCATCCGCCGACATTTCCGCCACCTTCAGACCCCACCACCAGGGATATATTTCCCTCCCCACCCCTCTCCGCCTTCCGCAAAGACTGTTCCCTCCGTGACTACCTGGTCAGGTCCACGCCCCCCTACGACCCACCCTCCCATCCTGGCACTTTCGCCTGCCACCGCAGGAACTGTAAAACCTGCGCCCACACCTCCTCCCTCACCTCTATCCAAGGCCCCAAAGGAGCTTTCCACATCCATCAAAGTTTTACCTGCACATCCACTAATATCATCTATTGTATCCGTTGCTCCCGATGCGGTCTCCTCTACCTTGGGAAGACTGGGCGCCTCCTGGCGGGGCGCTTTGGGGAGCATCTCCGGGACACCCGCACCAATCAGCCAATTCGCCCGGTGGCTCAACATTTCAACTCCCCCTCCCACTCTGCCGAGGATATGGAGGTGCTGGGCCTCCTCCACCGCCGCTCCCTCACCACCAGACGCCTGGAGGAAGAACGCCTCATCTTCCGCCTCGGAACACTTCAACCCCAGGGCATCAATGTGGATTTCAACAGTTTCCTCATTTCCCCTTCCCCCACCTCATCCTAGCTTCTAACCTCCAGCAACTCGATCCCCTGACCTGTCCGGACTTGTCCGACCTGCCCAGCTTCTTTTCCACCTATCCACTCCACCCTCTCCTCCCTGACCTATCACCTTCATCTCCTTCCCCACTGACCTATTGTACTCTATGCCACTCTCTCCCCACTCCCACCCTCCTCTAGCTTATCTCTCCACGCTTCAGGCTCTCTGCCTTTATTCCTGATGAAGGGCTTTTGCCCGAAACGTCGATTTTGCCTGTCTTCGGATGCTGCCTGAATTGCTGTGCTCTTCCAGCACCACTGATCCAGAATCTGGTTTCCAGCATCTGCAGTCATTGTTTTTACCAGGGTAAAAGCCTGCACTGTAACCACTCTGTCAAGCCTTGTTGAAAACTTTGCATATTTTAATCAGAGGGCCTCACATTCCTCTCAGCTAGGACCAATCTCCTACATCGCTCCCAACCAATGTTTATCCCTCTATCAATGTCACTTTTGAAAAAAAAACAGTGATCTTATCATTATCGTCTTGGAGGACCTTTCCGTGAATATTTTGGCTGCTACTTTTCTGACATTACAACACTCAGTTGCGAAAGGCAGTCTTATAAAAAAACAGATATTTTTCTAAACTGGGGTTTCCACTGACATTTTGGCAGTGCAACAGCACAAGGCCAGAGGGAATTTTCCCACTCAATAATAAATCAAACTAAATAATGTAAAAGGGATGTCAGGAGGATTTCAGCACAAATCAATGAAAGAAATGAAACAAAGGCAAGAGGGAGGTCCCAGGCTTGGTACAGTACACTAGTGTGCCAGATGATTTAGACGCATAATCAATTGAAATATTTAAAAGACAGTACTGACTTGGAAGGTAAGGGATTTGAAGATAGGGCAGGGAGCTGGGGTTAAAAGGTTGTCATCATGGTCAACTCCATGGCAAAACATGCTTGAACCTTATGTCCTAACCCCCCCCCCCCCCCCCATTCCAATCAGTCTGTCATTTGCAAAAAGTATGTGTAGGCCAATGTCATATAAACATTTATTAATTAATTTTCTCAATTAAAATTGGAGAAATTCTCATTTATCTGCTAATGTAAGATTATTTGATGCCTTTTGGAATGGATTCATAATCACAAAGTTAATTTAGCATTGGGATACTTGAGGATGTTTCAGTGAAAGACAGAGGCCATATGTAAAGCGATCCCATATATGGAGGTGACAACCTCGGTGGCATTATCACTGGACTGTTAACCACCTAGATAATATTCTGGGGACCTGGGTCTGAATACTGCCGTGATTAAAAAAATCCTGAATTAAGAACCTAATGATAATCATGAGTCAAATGTCAAGGGAAAACCCCATCTCATTCGCTGATGTCTAATAAACTAAATAATGATATTGTGGGAAAATGACCACGATTAACTACCATCCTTCATAATCACAAGTCTGGCCTACATGTGACTCCTCAGTAACTCCTCAGCACACCAATGTAACAACATTTCATATGTTAGTTTGGAAACTCACCCTGCCAATATGGTGATATAAAAAGGGAAAGTCAAAAGGATCAGGCAATTTCTCCCTCTTTAAAACCAGTACCTCAAAGTGTGCAAAGTGAAGATGGTGAAGGTCTGGAAGATGGTGCCTGTGATTACTCCATCTCTTGACCTGAAATACGTCGACCAGAGTTAGAATTCACAGCAGTGGCTGTGGGCAATTAAATGCAAAGAAATAAATTATCTGAAATCAGTAATACTGATGATATTTTACAACACAGCTTCCTAACATTTCTAAACCACCTTTCACAATCTGTTTCCTGGTGAGGTTTCAGCAATGGTATGTTCCCTGTGTGTACCCAGAAGCAGGGTTAAGCTTCTTTTATTCGGGAATGCTTTTGTTGCTCATTCCTCATTGAGAACAAGAGGTTGATGATGGGCTGCCACCTTGAAGTGCTGCAGCCTGTATGTTCCACCTACAGCAATCAGACTGTTCAGCAACCAGGCTTTATGGAAAAGAATTGTAGAATTTTGATCCAATGAAAAGTGGTGTACCGTAGTTTCAAGTCAGAATGGGTTAGGACTCTGAAGGGGAATGTGCAGATGTTGGTGTTCTATTACACCTATTACAGTGAAATTGCTAATAAGGGATTTGAAGGAATAGGTCTTGTTTTTGTTGTCTATATTACTTTTCACCTGAAACACTGTGTAGTTATATTGAGTGCCAGTCTGGATCTGCAGTTGACATATGCTGCATTGCCTACATTGTGTTTGGATTGATCCTGATGAGTATAGTCCAGTAGTGGATGGGATTGTGAGCAAATCAAACAAGTTTTGTGGGGGGGAGGGGGGTGGTAAATGTGTTTGCTGTCAGTGGGGGTACAAAGATTTCCTGTACAACAACTTTTACTTGCGTAATTAAATGTAATTAAACATCCTGCTTCACAGGAACAGTATCAAACAAAATTTGACACTGAGCTATATAAACATTAGGGCAGAGTTTAGTGGCGCAAGTTTGTTTTCAACAGGGTGTTCAATCTGATGTAGCAAAGCTTGTAGAGTCATAGAGTTCTCCAGCACAGAGACAGGCCCTTTGACCCCTCAGTCTTCTAAGCTCTCAAGAAAAATGTCCCAGCTTGTCCACTATATCTAGTTAAATAGTTATATCTACTTATATCCAGTTCTACCTACACTGAGTTTCTTAGATTACAGGTTGTTGTTGTATTGAAGAACCCAAGAGATATTTGTTACAATGTACAAAAATTACATTCTTTCAGGCACATCAGTGTCAGGGTCAATATTAAGCTAATAATTTACAAAGGAGGAGTGTGCTTCCAGTAGAGTTTCACACTTCAAGTGATCTGAGTTAAGATGGCGTATGAGATCTTTATGCCATCGGATCACATGCAATGTTGCAGTAATGATACCATGTACACACAGTCACATTGCACAGGAACAGATCATTCGATCCAACTAGCCCATGCTGAACATAATTCCAAACTAAACCAGCCCCAACTGCTGCTGCTGGCCCATATCCCTCCAAACCTTTCTTATTCATGTACCTATCCAAATGTCTTTTCAGCATTATAAGTGGACCGACATTCACAACTTCCTCTGGAAGTTCATTCTTCACGTGAACCACTCCCTGTGTAACTAAATTTCCTCATGTATTTTGTAAAATCTTTCTCCTCTCACCTTAAAAATATGTCCCCCCAGTCTTGAAATCCCCCCCCCCCAGGGAAAAGATACCTGCCTTTCACCTTATTATGGCTGGAAATGTGTTGCTGGAAAAGCGCAGCAGGTCAGGCAGCATCCAGGGAACAGGAGAATCTATGTTTCGGGCATAAGCCCTTCTTCCTGAAGAAGGGCTTATGCCCGAAACGTCGATTCTCCTGTTCCCTGGATGCTGCCTGACCTGCTGCGCTTTTCCAGCAACACATTTCCAGCTCTGATCTCCAGCATCTGCAGACCTCACTTTCTCCTCAAAGATTTCACCTTATTATACCCCTCATGATTTTATAAACCACTGTAAGGTCACTTCTCAACCTCCTTCACTCCAGTAAAATAAGTCCCAGTCTATCAAGCCTCTCCTTATAACTTAAATCCTCCATTCACGACAACATCCTGGTAAATCTCATCTGAGCCCTCTTCAGCTGAATAATATCCTTCCTATAACAGAGTGACCAGAACTTGACACACCACTCTTGAAATGGCCTCACCAATATTCTGTACAACTTCAACATGACGTTTCAACTCCTGTACTCAGTGGTCTGAGCAATGAAGGCTAAACGGATTCTTAACAAATCTGTCAAATGTGATGCAAACGTATTCTTATCTTCTGAAAGTAGTTGTATTCTATAAAATGTGTTGCTGTTCATTCACAAGAGCATGGATCTCCTTTATACTTGGATCTACTTTATTACGGCAGTCTCGGGTGGATGTAAAAGATGAATAGCATTATTTTGAAGAAAAGCAAGGAGCTTATCTCTGGTGCCGTGATGATTACTTATATCACAATTCACATTTCTAATCGGATGATCTGGTTATTATCATGTTGCTGTTTGTGGGAGTTGCTGTGTGTAAATTGGCAGCCATATTTTTACAACAGAAAGTATGCTTCATTGACTATAAAGGACTGTAAATTGGCCAGTGGTCCTGAAAAGCATGATAACAATATAAGTATTTTTTTGTTTCTATTTTACCTTCCCCTTGAATTCAGATTATCAAAGACGTTCATAATGACAATATCATGCAAATGCCAGAGTGAAGTACTTTATTTACATACTGTTGCTAAGTGACGCATTTGAAATTACTGTCTCGCGTCATGTGTGTTGAGCTTTTTGTGATCATAAAGCTCAATTAAAGGAATAGCTGTGGTTATTCTCAAGGAAGACCCACTTTAATCCTCCACTTTCTATACACTGAGGCACCATCTCAGGTAGTTGCACTGTTCAAATCCGGGCAGGAACACCGTACTGGCACTTTCAGTGACAAAGAGCATGCCTTAACTTCAATTTTGGGACACACTGCCTCCAACCATACATATTCATTTCCAGTTCAAAAACTCTCTTGTACACTACTGCCAGCTGAGGCTCAGTCCGTTACCCATTCATCTCTGAATCAGAAGGTCCTGGGTTCAAGCCAGGTTCTAAGCACTTTGGAAATCTTTCGAGGCTGTCACTCCAGTCGGTGGTGCCACCTTTCAGATGAGAATGTCACTGAGGTCCCACCTGCCTGCTCAGGTGGAAGTAGAAGATCCCATGGTTCCAATCTGAAGAAGAGCAGATGGGTTCTCCATGGTGTCCTGGCCAATATCTGTACCTCAATCGAACTTGCAGAAAAAAGGATGATTTCTTTTTTCAAATGTTGACAGAATGTGGATGTAGTGAGTGGCTGATTTGAGGCAGAAGTGAGGTCATTCTAACCCACACTTTTTTTCAGTTGAGACCTCCAAACGTTTGATAAATTACAGATGCTTGTGAACTAGGCCTTACTTTGAATTAGGCTCAAACTGCTGGAAGTCCCAACCCTGCATATCGTGACTGTATTCCATAAGAAATAGGAATAGATGTCTTTAAATGTTGTAATTATAACAGCCTCCACCACTTCCCCTGACAGCTCATTCCATTTTCTCTTTAATCCTTTATCATCCACTGATTACTAATCTATCATTTTGGCCTTAAATATTCACAAAGACCATACTCCTACAACTCTCTGTGGCAGGGAGTTCCAAAGACTCTCAACCTCAGAGGAAATTCCTCCTTACCTCAGTCTTAAATCGGTGTTCTTTTATTTCCATTCTTTGCCCTCTGGTCTGAAACTCTCCCATGAGGGAACTATCCTCTCAGCATCTACCCTATCAAGCCACTTAAGAATCCAGATCTTTCAATGGGATCACTGCTCATTCTTCTAAAGTCCCAATCTGTTTCACCTTTGCTCTTAATCCCTACAAGACAGAATCATCTTCGTGAACCTTCTCTGATCTGCTTGCAATGAAATAATATCTTACCTTGAATAAGGGGACCAAACCTGTTCTCAGTACTCCAAATGTGTCTCACCATCACCTTGTACAGTTACAGTCAGACTTCCCTACTCTTACACTCCAACTCCCCTGAAATAAGGGGCAACGTTCCATTAGCCTTCCTGATCACCAGCTGCCTGTGTGCTTGCTTTCTGCGTACTGTGCACAGTCAGTAAGCAAACACTCCACTCAGAGTTAGGATGAAACAAATATTACTGGAAATATGCAGCGTGTCAGGGAGCATCAGAAAATTTAATGTTACAGCCATCACCCTTTGTTAGAACTGAACATTGAACGATTACTTTGGGCATAGATTGATTGGATCGAAGGGTCTGTTTCTGTGCCGAATGATTATATGGTAAGTGAACAAGCTCTCTAATAGAGTAATGAAAAGTGGAAGGAGGAGTAACAAATTGTCTGTACAAAGAAAGAGAGTTAATGACCTGAAAACTGATTAATGGAAAAGTAGGACCCCACAGAAAAGCTTGCATTTATATAGCATCTGCTGCATCAGCAGAACATCTCAGTGTTTTTCAGCCTCTGAAGTGCCATCACCCCCTTTTTATTAACTCCAAGGTGGTACACAGTTGGCAACGTCCCATTTGAAAAAAAAGTGATATCTAAGTAGATAATGTTTCATTGCAATGGTTGAGTGACCTTAGGACCATCCTGATCTTCGTAAAGAAATGAGTCATGGGATCTTTTGTATGCGTCTGAATAGCAAGTTGAGGCCTCAGGTTAATGGCCCTATCAAAAGGCAGAACCTGCAATAATGCAGCATTTCTTCGGGACTGCATAGTCCGTCTAAAATATATTCTTAATCATGAAGCAGGCTCTAACCCTCAAACCTTGGGCTGTTGATCTGAGAATGATGATGCTGAACTTTACTGATGAAGGGCTTTTGCCTGAAATGTAGATTTTCCTGCTCCTTGGGTGCTGTCTGAACTACTGTGCTTTTCCATCACCATTCTAATCCCCACTCTGATACACACCAGCTCCAAGAGAGGAGGGATTAGAGTGAATAAGAGCACTGGGGGATGTGAAACCCTGATATTGTTGTGTAAAGGAGGTAGGACATCACAAGATGAGCTCTGTCCATCAGGATATAAAGAACTGTTCCTGTGATTAGCTGTCTGGTCATTGTCTGTGACCAGAATGTTGCAGGAGCAGTACTTTGCACTTGCTCTTTGACAGGGGACTGTTTAGCTCAGTAGGCTGAACAGCTAGTTTGTGCTGCAGGGTAACATCAAAAGCATGGGTTCAATTCCTGTATTGCAATAATGGACCTCCTTCTCACCCTCACTGGAGGTGTGATGACTGGTGGGTGAAAGTTACCACCAGACATGTGTCTTTCTCTAACGAGAGAGAGCAGTCTACAGTCATTGGTCTGTCGTACCTTTCACTTCTGAAGTTGAGCCGAAGACCATTAGATGCGATTCTGCTATTGGAAATAATTTATTAAATAATCCAGACTGTGCTAAGAGTTACACTGGACACCAAAATCATCAGCCAGGCCTACTGTGCGATGCATTTGTACATACTAGAAGCTAAGTACTGGAAGATTCAGGACACTGGTTTATATAAACATTTATACAATTTGTACAAACATCGCACTTTTTTAAAGAAAATAGCAGGTTATAGAGACAGCTGCTTCATCCCCATGGCGACACCCTGCCAATCAGAATCTACCTATCTGGGATGGGAAGATTGACAGATAACTGCTATTGCTGCCCCTCCAGGTCAATGATGGCTCATCCAGTCAGTACCCTCTTCTCATGCAGTATAAAATAGTGCCACGTTTTCGCAAGTTCTTGCGTTCTAGTTCTGATGAACACAAGACAAAGTTTCAACTTCTAGTCTGCTCTTTGCATTGCTAAAGTTCTCAACTACAAGCAATTATTTAAGACAGTTATTATATGTCAGATGTATTAAATAATATGAAATAAACCTATTCCATTTATCTAGATCCTGCCTAAGACATTTTATGGATGTTCCTTTTCCATTGGGTATCAATCATGTAGACTATACCTGGAAGAAGTGGAAGTGAAACTACCCAAATCATGCCAGAGAATTTTGGTGAGACACTAATAAATATGAGAAATTGCTGTGACCAAGCATTGAATGAAAAGATCAAAGGACAGGACATTGGTTGTCCAGTTTAGATAAGAAGGGGGGAATTAAGAGAAATCCAATTGAGCTCCTTCCAGTTGGACCTGGACTTGAACCCATTCCATCATGTAGATTAGATTAGATTAGATTAGATTACAGTGTGGAAACAGGCCCTTCGGCCCAACAAGTCCACACCGACCCGCCGAAGCGAAACCCACCCATACCCCTACATTTACCCATTACCTAACACTACGGGCAATTTAGTATGGCCAATTCACCTGACCCTGCACATCTTTGGACTGTGGGAGGAAACCGGAGCACCCGGAGGAAACCCACGCAGACACGGGGAGAACGTGCAAACTCCACACAGTCAGTCGCCTGAGTCGGGAATTGAACCCGGGTCTCTGGCGCTGCGAGGCAGCAGTGCTAACCACTGTGCCACCGTGCCGCCCATGTATTCAATATAAAGCTAGCAAACTCCAGAATGATCCATGGGAACATTTAATGAGATGTTCACTTTACACTTATCCCTATCCCTGACACTGTCTACCAGAAGCCTGTGAATGATCTGGTAATGGAAGTGTGCCACAAAGAGTTCGGCATTGATACATCGAAGGCCATGCTTTCCTTTTGCAATTAGTAGCAAAGCATCCTGCCACATGCTCAATCAGTTAGATTGATGTTATTTTGTTGAATCACAGAACAGCAAGCTGCATTTCAAATGAAATTGTTCAAACTGCTGCCACTATCAAGTCTTCCTCCAGCTCTCACCTGGTGTCCTTTTAGAATTGGTTAAAACTGCAGCTTTCAGGCCAGTAACAGGAAAGCCACTCAGCACAGTTTCTTGAATGGAATTGAGGCCAGTGAGTTTCAGAGTGCAGATGAATGGCAGGAAAGCCTTATCCTCCTCACTGGCTTTTTAAAAATTAAAATGTAGATGCTGCTATTTATATTTTAACTTGTAAAGAAATGCAACAGATTGCATCTCTCAACCTATCATGATTTTATGCACATGTGACCTGTTTGGAGAAGGGGAGGTCTGATTTTCCAAAAGTATTTTGTAACCAATCTGGGGCAGGTGGGGACTTGGACTTGGATCTCTTGGCTCAGAGGTAGGGACACTACCACAGTGCCACAGGAGCCCTTTCTAAATATAGTAGGTTGAAGACAATTGATCACAACACACGTATTAAAGTGCTAGTCACATAGCCATTGCCTTTCTGAATTTTGGGCAAAATGGTAGCTTCAGTAAAATATGTTACATGATTCCTTTTACAAATTCATTTGCATGTTGATCAGCTGTGCCTCACTACAAGTCTCACCTCAGTGCGATACCATGCATGTAAGGAAAATACTGGGGCATCAGTAGGCCGACGCAACTGAATTGCACTGATGTAAAGCAGCCGCATTGTGTATGGGGCTCGAGTACGTGTTAACAAAACGAGTCTTCTGGTTGTCAAATAATGACCTCCATAGCAACAGACAGAAGTGGTTAGTTGTTACTGTGATCACTGAGTGGGGCCAATGTACTGATTCACTGCACAAAACAACTGGGCAACATAAAGCTTTCCTTTCAGGCACTGCGCTGCACTGATAGCAAGTGGATTAGAAGCATTTACATAAGAATCATCCACGAGACTCAGGTGGAATAGCCAATAGCCAAGCAGAGCTGTGGACATGCCCACCTGGTTTACTGACTGCCTGTTTCATGTTGCTTTTGTTTGATCATTCAATAGGGGTGCAACATGAGATTTTTAGTGTGAAATAGGATCCTGAATGGCTTCAGGATTAAATATACATGAAAGGGATTCTTTAGCTTCGGTCAAAACTCAGCCAGCTTCTCACAATTGAGATGGTCCAACAGTCCCCAGCCATTTAGGGCAGGTTTTCACAATCCCTTTGGGAGCACATGAGGCCTGCAGTGTTGCCATGCTCAGCAACTCCCAACGCTGTTATAGGGCGAATTGTACACTCACTTCTGGCAGAACTGCTTAAAACAGACAGCAGAGATTACAGGAGGAAGAGAGGACTGGCAACATAGAGTTACAGAGATGTACAACACGGAAACAGACCCCTCGGTCCAACTCGTTCATGCCGATCAGATACCCTAAACTAATGTAGCCCCATTTGCCAGCACTTGGCCAATATCCTGGGACGTGCCATGTCCTCATGCCTTGATTCTCATTCATTTGTCGAATATCAGCCACATAGAAACTAGGAATAGGCAATTCAGCCACTAGAGTCTGCTCCACCATTTAACTCGATCACGGCTGATCTCACTCCACCTCAACTCCACTTTCCTGCCCGTACTCCATAACCCTTCAACCCATTATGAACTAAAAATGTGTCTCATTCTTAAACTCGCTCAATGTTCCAGCATCTAACGCACTTGGGGGATCGTGAATTCCACAGATTCATGACCTTTGAGAGAAATAATTTCCAATCCCTGTTTTAAATCTGCTACCCAATAACAAAACAATGACCTCTCGTTCTAAATTGACCCCCCTCCCCTCAATGGGAAGCATCCTCCCCACATCTACTTTGTCCATCCTGTTTGTCAGTGCCTGCTGACTGTTTGTTTATGCAGCCACTGGTTTTCCCTCCAAGTTGGAGATGCTGTGGGCTGTTGGAGCATCCTCACCTCAGTTGAGCTTGTGCATCCATGTCCCTCAAAGTAAAATAGGACCACTCCTGGAAACTTGCATACAATTTAAAATTTGTTGAGCCACAAAAAGAGACAAGCACTTGGGTCTGGGAGACAGGTTAGTAAATGTTGCAGAAGTCTTGCAATGTAGGATCAAACTTTGCTTTTGATTTAAAATGTGTGAAGACTAACATTACACAGTTTGAGTTCTTTATTCATGCTCAGGTCAGCATTCTGGGTTCCTCTAATATTATTTATTAACAAATCTGTGTGGAGGACGATAAGGCTACAGAGCAGCATGTACTAAACTGTACAAGTTGTAATATTCCAGCAGTACACTATTATGTTACTGCTGAAGTCCCAGTCATATCACAGCTTCCCTCAGAGCTGCATGTACATATTCATGAGACCTTATCTTTATATTCACCTCTACTGTTAGGCTACTGGAGGGAACCACCTCCTTGTGGTCACCTGCTCTTACATCACCCCCCCAATGATTCACCCTGCTGACACACGACTGCGCAGCAATGCACAGGTCAAAACACCTCAGCAAGTTTGCTGATGATACGACTGTAGTGGGCCTCGTCAGCATGAATGATGAGTCAGCATGCGGAGAGGAGGTGCGGTGCCTAACAGACTGGCGCAGAGCCAACAATCTGTCTCTGAAAGTGGGCAAGTCAAAAGAGATGGTTGTTAACTTCAGGAGGGCATGGAGCAACATCTCTCCACTGGACATCGATGGCTCCCCCATGGAGATCGTGAAGAGCACCAAATTTCTTGGTGTACACTTCGCGGAGAATCTCACCGGACTCTCAACACCAGCTCTATAGTCAAGAAAGCCCAGCAGCATCTCTACTTTCTGCACAGGCTGAGGAAAGCCGACCTCCCACTCCCCATCCTCACCACGTTCTACAGAGGGTTCATTGAGAGTTACCCTGAACAGCTGCGTCACTGCCTGGTTTGGGAATTGCACCGTCTCAGATCATAAGACTCTACAACGGATAGTGAGGACAGCTGAGGAGATCACTGGGGTCTCTCTTCCCTCTGTTACAGACAATTACACCACACGCTGCATCCGAAAAGCTAAGAGCATTGTAGAAGACCCCACCCACCCCTCACTCAAACTCTTCTCTCTCCGGAGCTTTCGGTCCCTCACAGCCAGACTGTGCGACAGTTTCTTAACACTGTATGATTGGACTCTTTCTCATCTGAAATTCTTTGCACGACTTTGAATTGGGGCTAGAAAAATGTCTATTATTTATCATTCTTCTATTCCACTGTAACTTGCATATTTTGCGCTTCTTATGCACTTTATGATGTGTAAGATTCTGTAGATTAGATTACATTACAGTGTGGAAACAGGCCCTTCGGCCCAACAAGTCCACACTGACCGCCGAAGTGCAACCCACCCATACCCCTACATTTACCCCTTACCTAACACTGCGGGCAATTTAGCATGGCCAATTCACCTGACCTGCACATCTTTGGACTGTGGGAGGAAACCGGAGCACCCGGAGGAAACCCACGCAGACACGGGGAGAACGTGCAAACTCCACACAGTCAGTCGCCTGAGGCGGGAATTGAACCCGGGTCTCCAGCGCTGTGAGGCAGCAGTGCTAACCACTGTGCCACCGTGCCACCCACTTGCAGCTCTTTGTGCACCTGCACCTCTTCAGCACAAATCCATAATGAGCATCAGCAGGGGAGGGCTGTACAGTGCGTGGTCCCCAAGCGAAAGGTGAGATGTTCTTCCAGCTTGCGCTGAGCTTCTCCAGCAAACCCGGGACAGAGATGTAGGCCAGGGAAAGATCATCAGTTCATTACAAATGTTTCCCAGTTTGCAACCCAATGCACTTTAATTCTTGTACAAATAAAAAGGAAAGATGATGTGAAGGCGAGGAAACAAATAGTAAGAAGCCACTGAAGAATCTTCCAGCAGTGTAGTTTGCGCTGTCCATGTAACACCCTCGGTCCTGAAGGAACGCTATCTTGTTTTTGCTGTATCAGTTGTATATGGTAGAAATTACAAATAAAAGCCTCTCTCTCTCTTCCCACCCACACCCCCCACCCCCTGCGCCCCGTGATGTAAGTTCCCTTATTTGCACATTCACATTAAAATTATACTCAAGGCATAAAGGCCTCAAATCCAGTGCTTGTGCAAAGATTAAATAAGAAAACCAAAGGACTACAGGTGCTGGAAATCAGGATCATAACCAGACATTGTTGGAAAAACTCAGCAGGTCTGGCAGCATTTGTGGAGAGAAAACAGAGTTAATATTTGGGTCCAGTGACCCTTCTTCAGAACTGATCATAGCTTGGAAAAGGTTGGTATATATTCTGAGGATGGGAAGGGGGATTGGGGAGAGAGTAAACAATAGGTGGAAATGGAGCCAAGGCAGAGAGTAAAACAATTGGACGGAGAGAGGTCAGCCTGCAAGAATCAGTAGCTGCTAATTAGTAACCGGTGATGAGTTGTTTGTGGTAGCAGCCCATGTGATGACAAGGCCTGGTGTTTTGGGGTTGGGGTAAGGACATGGGGGAAGGTTCTCAGGCTGTAAAACCATTGAACTCGAAGTGGAGTCCTGAAGGTTGCGGGTCCCCAAGCGAAAGGTGAGGTGTTCTTCCAGCTTGCGCTGAGCTTCTCCAGCAAACCCGGGACAGAGATGTAGGCCAGGGAAAGATCATCAGTTCATTACAAATGTTTCCCAGTTTGTAACCCAATGCACTTGAATTCTTGTACAAATAAAAAGGAAAGATGATGTGAAGGCAGGGAAACAAATAGTAAGAAGCAACTGAAGAATCTTCCAGCAATCTCCATATCCTGCACTGTACAGCCCTCCCCTGCTGATGCTCATTATGGATTTGTGCTGAAGAGGTGCAGGTGCACAAAGAGCTGCAAGTGGATGAATCTGATGCAAGAGGAGAGAAACAGAAAGTAATGGTCAGGGGATAGAGATTTTGAAACAAACTGATGAAGGAAATTACAATGAGCTGGGCTTCTCCAAACTTAACGTCTGTCTCTATCTTTTCCAACCAAGTAGCTGGATGAATCCATTTGGCTTTTTAAATGACAAGAAACCATTTTAGCTTTTCTAGTTTTGCTGTCAGAACAATTGTTCAGTTGTTATTTAATAGTAGCTGCTGTATATTTGATTATACAGCAAATATAGATATGGGATTGAGTGATCCAGTCTATTGATGTATCATTGATTTCTCTCTTGGAGCACAGTGTTCTGAGCAGTTTAAATTTGTTCTTTAATATCTGATCAAACAGGTGGTTTACTTTTATCCCTTAAGCTCATTCCTATTGATGAGCCTCGCACTCTATTAAGATCTATTTTGCAGATACTCAGCCATTACTAACAAAGGCAACTCTGTGACTCGGTCTCACTGATTTTGCCTGTCTTCGGATGCTGCCTGAATTGCTGTGCTCTTCCAGCACCACTGATCCAGAGATTTTGCCTGTCTTCGGATGCTGCCTGAATTGCTGTGCTCTTCCAGCACCACTGATCCAGAGATTTTGCCTGTCTTCGGATGCTGCCTGAATTGCTGTGCTCTTCCAGCACCACTGATCCAGAATCTGGTTTCCAGCATCTGCAGTCATTGTTTTTACCTCACTTAATCACATTAACAGTGTAAGAATAAAACTGTACAGGAAGGAGTGCTGTTGTGGTGCAGTGGTAGTGTCCCTACCTTTGAGACAGCATGGCCCTGATTCAAGGCCCACCTGTTCCAGAGGTGTGTGATAACATCAATGAGCAGGTTGATTAGAAAATATAGGTTGCTCTGCTATAATGTGCATTTCATTAACGTGAATTCGCTAACAACGCGCTTGACAAATTGTGGACATGGTTTCTAAAGCATAAAGTTTTGAGGCATGTACTGGTTATAACACGATTTCAACCAATTAGTTTAAATGATGCTGCTACTACGCGATTTTCTTATAACACGGGATTGCATGAGAATGGAACTATCGTGTTATAGCAGAACCGACTGTAGATTAAATAAAATTAAAAGGTTCTTAGTGTTAAAAAGCACCATACAGTATCTTGGCCTCTTGCAGAAATCCCTTCCTCTCTCTCTTCCAATGTGGAAGAGTTTCAGTTCAGCATGTGACTTGGGGTTATTTGAGTTAAAACCCTTCAGTTTTTATATGCCTGGAAAATCACCAGTTGTTACCCAAATCAATGCGCTTATTACCAATATAGTCTAAAAGCTTACAACAAAAATCTTGCCTTTTTACATGCACTTCAGGACATCCAAAGAGCTTTGCAATCAGTGGGTCTTTCTGAATTGTACTGTTTTAACTTAGGAAGCAGGCTATGAAGTTTCACATAGCAATCTCACACAAACATGAGTACCTGATCACCTGTTTTGCTACATTGGTTGGGGGATACCCATTAGTCAGGGGAGAGGGAAGACCTCTACCCTCTGAAATAATGTGTTGGCATCTTTTTATACCCATCTGAGTGAGCTCTTGAGTCCTTCGTCTTTAAAACGTATTTCAAAGACCAGCAACTCTGATAATACAGCACTCTCTCAGTACTGCAGTCATGTGTCTAGCCTGTCAGGGTTTAGAATAGCACTAAGAATCCAGGGTCGATTCCTGTTCCAGCTGAGATAGGCTTGAGACCTGTCTCCGATTGCTGCCCCAGAAGTGGATGGTGATGGCAAACTGGGACTGACAAAACTACCTCAAGGTGAGGCATCTGCAGATAATGAGCCAAACTCCTGCCATTGGCCAGAGCACATTTGAGTGAATGAGCAAACGATCATTCACAAGTGCATGGAAAGGGACTTGAACTCGGGGACAAGAGGCACAGCTGGCACGATGTGGCTGATAGTGCTATGATTTTTAAAGTCATACACATTCCAAGTAAGCTACCAGCTTACACGTTCTCAGAGACAGCCATATTCAAAAAAGATCAATGGAGTATATGGTCTACAAGGAGAAAGTGAGGACTGCAGATGCTGGAGATCAGAGCTGAAAATGTGTTGCTGGAAAAGCGCAGCAGGTCAGACAGCATCCAAGGAACAGGAGAATCGACGTTTCGGGCATAAGCCCTTCTTCAGGAATGAGGAAGGTGTGTCCAGCAGGCTAAGATAAAAGGTAGGGAGGAGGGACTTGGGGAAGGGGCGTTGGAAATGCGATAGGTGGAAGGAGGTCAAGGTGAGGGTGATAGGCCAGAGTGGGGGTGGGGGCGGAGAGGTCAGGAAGAAGATTGCAGGTTAGGAAAGCGGTGCTGAGTTTGAGGGATTTGACTGAGACAAGGTGGGGGGAGGGGAAATGAGGAAACTGGAGAAATCTGAGTTCATCCCTTGTGGTTGGAGGGTTCCTAGGCAGAAGATGAGGCGCTCTTCCTCCAACCGTCGTGTTGCCATGGTCTGGCGATGGAGGGGTCCAAGGTCCTTGGTAGAGTGGGAGGGGGAGTTGAAGTGTTGAGCCACGGGATGATTGGGTTGGTTGGTCCGGATGTCCCAGAGGTGTTCTCTGAAACGTTCTGCAAGTAGGTGGCCTGTCTCCCCAATATAGAGAGGCCACATCGGGTGCAGCGGATGCAATAAATGATGTGTGTGGAGGTGCGGGTGAATTTGTGGCGGATATGGAAGGATGCCTTGGGGCCTTGGATGGAGGTAAGAGGGGAGGTGTTAGCGCAAGGTTTGCATTTCTTGCGGTTGCAGGGGAAGGTGCCGGGAGTGGAGGTTGGGTTGGTGGGGGGTGTGGACCTGACGAGGGAGTCACGGAGGGAGTGGTCTTTTCAGAACGCTGATAGGGGAGGGGAGGGAAATATATCCCTTGTGGTGGGGTCCGTTTGGAGGTGGCGGAAATGACGGCGGATGATACGCTGTATATGGAGGTTGGTGGGGTGGTAGGAGAGGACCATGGGGTTCTGTCCTGGTGGCGGTGGAGTGGCGGGGATCAAAGGCGGAGGAGCGGGAAGTGGAGGAGATGTGGTGGAGGGCATCGTCGACCACGTCTGGGGGGAAATTGCGGTCTTTGAAGAAGGAGGCCATCTGGGTTGTACGGTATTGGAACTGGTCCTCCTGGGAGCAGATGCGGCGGAGACAAAGGAATTGGGAATATGGCTTGGCATTTTTACAGGGGGCAGGATGGGAGGCGGTGTAGTCTAGGTAGCTGTGGGAGTCGGTCGGTTTATAGTAAATGTCCGTGTTGATTCGGTCGCCTGAGATAGAAATGGAAATGTCTAGGAAGGGGAGGGAAGAGTCTGAGACGGTCCAGGTGAATTTGAGGTCGGGGTGAAAGGTGTTGGTAAAGTGGATATGATCTACAAACATGATTTACAAACATGATCTACAATATGATTTGCATTTACACAGATTGCATCAGTTCCTTTATATCACTAAATAAAAATTCTAAAGGTTCAGTCAGTGCCAATTTCTATTACTATGACTGCAACTGATATGAAAGCAAAGCAGTACAAAGGCAAAATACTGCAGATGCTGGAGATCTGAAATGGAAGTCAAAAAATGCTGCAAGTGCTCATCTGATCAGGCAAGAACCGCAAGGAGAGAAACTATATGAGAGGATTCACCCCCACTTGTTCACTCTCCACTCCTTTGTTCAATCTGTCATCTTTGGTTACATACCATTTTAGTTCTTTGCTGCAATCCTTCCACTGTCTGTCATCATGTGCTGAAATGCTGCTGTCACCCATTTTGGGCTATGCTGAGCTGAAGTTTTACCTCTGAGGTTCTCAATCTGATTTATTATTTACAAACTTCTGGATTCAACATTGTGTTCCACAATTCCTAATCATTAGTTAGGGGGAATGGGTCTGGGTGAGTTACTCTTCAGAGGGTCGGTGTGGACTTGTTGGACCAAAGGGCCTGTTTCCACACTGTAGGGATTCTAATTCTAATTCTATTTCTAATAGCTTGTTCTTGCTTTTTCCCCATACTCTTTGATCCATTTAGCCCTAAGGACTTCCTTCTTGAAAACATGCAATGTTTTGGTCTCAACTGCTTTCTACCGTAAATAATTCCATTCTCTGGGTAAAGAAATTTCTCCTCTCCTCAGATCTAAATGGCCTACCCAATATCCTTAGACTGTGACCTGTGTTTCTGGAATGTGCTATTAGAACATTATAGATCTCCCTCCCCCTTTGTTCTTATAAACTAATGTGAATATAATGCTAATCGATCCAGTGTCTCTTTGTACATCAGTCTTGCCATCTCAGGAACCAAGTTGGTAGACCTTCATTGCACCCTCTGACGAGTCAGGACATCTTTCTGCAGATAAGAAAACCAAAACTGAACAACAGTTCCCATTCTTCCTCGTTCATCCCCCGCATCAGATGTTAGTCATTCTGCTGATTAGATTACCTACAGTATGGAAACAGGCCCTTTGGCCCAACAAGTCCACACCAACCCTCTGAAAAGTAACCCACCCAGGCCCATTCCTCTACCCTATATTTACCCTTAACTAATGCACCTGACACTGCGGGCAATTTAGCATGACCAATTCACCTGGCCTGCACATCTTTGGATTGTGGGAGAAAATTGGAGCACCTGGAGGGAACCTATGCAGACACGGGGAGAATGTGCAAACTCCACACAGCTGTGGTCACTTACACACTCAGATGCATGTTTTTGTTTCTTCATTCACCTCATTGCCACCTTCTGCTCCCTTACTCCACCAACCCTTTTATCCTTTAATCTCTCCATCCTTCTGCCATGTCACATTCCTTCTGGTTTCAACCCCACCCCGGCCCAAGTGTCGTTACACCCCTGACCCCACCCTATCCCATCCCTCTCAACTCATTGTCTTGTCTTTTAAAACCTGGGCGGTTACTATGGCTTTTCTTAGCCTGGTGATATCTCATTAACTTGAAATACTAATTCTTTTCACAGTTGCTACTTGACCTGTCCATTTTGCAGATGCTTGCACATTTTCTGTTTGTGTTTGTACAGGCTAACTCGTCCAGAAAAGAAATGCAGAGTCCCTTTAATTCTAACAAAGATGGTCTTCTCCCTGGGTTGGGGGAGCCCAGAACTAGAGGACATAGGTTTAGGGTGAGAAGGGAGAAGATATAAAAGCAAACTCAGGGGCAACCTTTTCACACAGAGGGTGGTGCATGTATGGAATGAGCTGCCAGAGGAAATGGTGGAGGCTGGTACTATTGCAACTCTTAAAAGGCATTGGATGGGTATATGAAAAGGAAGGGTTCAGAGGAATATGGGCCAAGTGCTGGTAAAGGGGACTAGATTAGGTTAGGATATCTGGTCGGCATGGACGAGTTGGACCGAAGGGTCTGTTTCTGTGCTGTACATCTCTACAACTCTATGACTCCATATGACACACGACACGTATCTGTGTGAGGTGGAAATCTCTATCTAACTGCAATATAAAAGCTCTCTGAGATTTGTGTTTCACTGGTATATCAATAGAACACAATTTTGAGACATCCTAAAAACACACCACTGGACCTTTGACCAATGCCAGCATTGCAAACCCAGGTTGTCTCTGTTAAGGGTCCTTTAGTGAAATATACTGGCATTTATTGCCCTTTCATTGGTGAGCATTTGAGGCGATGGGCTGAGGGTGTATTGCATGGTTGGCCAGTTTGATCAATGAGTTTGTGATACAAAAATATGTACAAGAAGGAAAGAGATGAATGTCGGCTTTTGTGCTAAAACATATGCATAAAAACTTAAAGAAAGTGTTCTGTGGTTAATCCTTCTGTTGGTGGGTCACATTTATGTTCTTTGAGATTCTGATAGATTTCCAGTGTTTTGTCAACATCTACCTTACCAAATATGTTCTTTGAGATTCAGTTGGATTTCCAGTGTTTTCTCAACATTTATCTCAAATTTCCAGTTTTAAGAGTCTTTTTTTTTAAACCAAATCTGATGGCTAACTTTTGTGGCAAATCTGTGCTTATTTTGACAGGTTTGAATCTGCCTCTCCCATTTTCACTTGCTGACTAAAGGCAAATTACCTCCTCCATCAAATTCTGACATTTAATTTGCTAATTATGTCAAGTATTGATAGTGCCCTGTTAATGTTAGAGTGAATGGAAAATCATTGAGAAAATGACATTCAGATTTCAGAGCCTATTTAGTTACCTGAAGATGTTTCACTTGGGCAACCTGCTTATTTATTAGACCCTGCAGTAATTATGTTTCTTTTGAGAAGTTTGTCAAGTGAGCAATGACCATGTTCACTCCTTGGCTTGGTTTCCCGAATGCGCACAGCTCATTTGACTTCATCAGTCATTATCCTTGTCCAATCTATTGCCTTTTTAAAAAACATATCAACATCTGACCAACACAGATTGTTGCATTGTGGTCCATGATACCCACGATGAGATCAGGAAAGCGCAATATCCTGGGTGGACAATTTGGTCATTTGTAAGTGATTGCTGACAATGATGATACTTCTGGGACCAATCAGGGAAAATTTAAGACTGAGGAAATTTAAGTCATGTTTGTTGAATGGTGGATATGTAAGGAAGTGGAAGGCGTGAGTGGGAGAGAATGAGTGTACTGCAATATTCCTTTAACACTGAATAAAAAATGTTTGTGACAGCCATTTTGGCTTCCAAAGGAGGATAATGGTTGCACAAACCACCAGTTGTGCCAAAAATCTAATGCCAGTTTAGACAGAATAAGAAGGTTCACATTTCTTCATCATGTGTACTGGTTGTGTTTCTTTCTTGGAGTAATTATGTTTTCTCATTCCATAAGCACGTTTGCTTATTTATAAACTTATCATAGTATGTCATATCTTGAGTTACATGTTAGCAAGAGTGTCTGTTTTAAACAATTAACAAACCCAGGAAACTTTGAGGAGGCAAAATAACAAAGCCAGAATGTTGGCAGCCTCTATCTTAACATTTGCATGAATTTATTCAGTTTAATTGACCACTATATGAACTTGCCCCGCCTGAGTTCTCTGCCTAACAATTAGACCTTGTGGCTTCAGAGGGCTCTGCAGAAAAAGATGCTTTGTACAGTAAAATATTGTTATATTGAATCCAATGATTCTCTTGTCTTAACTTTCTGTGATGAGAACTGCTGGGAATTTACCACTAATAATCCAAGTGATTGTGCAATACACATTTCACTGACACATTTAGTTCTAAACTTATTGGAAGTAACTTTCTTGCATCTGGGTGCTGACATGCAAATTTCTTTCAGTTTGGATTTTCAAAAGAACCTGTTGTTGTTTGGGATCCAAGGAGAAACATTCATCAGAACATTAGTTATTACCTCAGTACCTTCCCATCCTGTACCTTAAATGTAATTTTGGAAATCATACTTGAAAATGTGGAAGTCAGACCTTTTCAATCTGAATTCTGACTAAAATTATGATGATTTACCTCAGCTCAATTCTCTACGAAATAATTGAGCTTCGATTTGGATCTTGTCAGATGATTCCATAAGCAGATGTCACAGTCATTTTGAAGAATGCCTTATCATCGGAACTTTTAAACAAGTATCACAATATATCTTGACAGACAGTGGCTGTTGTCTTGCCTTGAATAAAGGTCACCTTTAACAATGCAATGTTTTGTGTGCATACAATGTTGCTTCTCTGTCTGAACAGTTAGTCTGGCATGTGTATCGGCAAGCTGCACACAGTTTGTTGTAATGTCTGTGTCAAACTTTAGTGTGTGCTTTTCTATCTTAAATAAACTAACCTGTGGAGTTAAGCAATTCCTGATGAATAGTTGGTTAGGAGGTAATTATTTGAGGCTTCCTGCCTTGGCATACTGAAGAGCTAGGCTGCATGCATCAAAAATGTTTTGTCATGACATGTGTATGTGTATGTAAATATGACCCTTAATTACACATCTCTTATAGCACTGAAAGAATTTGGTTTATATTGTATTTTATGTAATTAAATTTGATTGTTATATAATGTATCTTCAGAAATTTTATGAATGCAATTTATTTTGGAAAATAGAAATTAACCTCTGACCTTGTCCCTGTGTTTCCTTAATAATAATAAGACTAGTCTTTAGAAGACCACAGCTTCATTGTAGCAGAATGACTGGGACCAATCTTGCTGGCAAAGCCATGGTGTGTTGACAATACAGATTGTTATTAATGTGCACATCATTTAAACCCAAGGGCAGAGAATTAAAATAGATGCACTACATTATAAATCTATAGAACTGGATCGTAGATTTGCCCTGTGTTTTGCTTTGCGCCTCCAGCACATCGCCCTTATCTCTTGTTATTTTAAAAGTTGTACTGGAACTATTGGCCCTTGACATTCAATGGTTTCACCATCACTGAATCACCAACTATCAACATCCTCAGGGTTTCTAATGACCAGAAACTGAACTGGGCAAGCTTTGTAAATATTAAGGCTGCATCAGTGGGCCAGAGGCTGGGAATTTTGTAGCAACTCACTACTTGATTTCTCAAAGCCTATCCACCATCTCCAAGGCACAAGTCAGAGCGTGATGGATTACTCCCCACTTGTTTGGATGAGTCCGACAACACTAACAAAGCTCGACACCGTCCAGGAGAAAGAGTCTGCTTGATTGACACCACATCTAATACCTTCAACAGCTATATCCTTCACCACTTATGCATGGTGACAGCAGTGTGTAACATTTCTAAAATGCATTATAACAACTCACCAAGGCTTCTCAGACAGCTCCTTCCAAATGCATGACCTCTACTTTCGGAAAAGGCAAGGACAGCAGGTACAAGGAAACACCATTACCCAAGTCCCCCTCTCAGTTGCAGACCATCGTGACTTGGAACTATATTGCTGTTCCTTCACAATCACTGAGTCAAATTCCTGGAATCTAACAGCATTGACTGTGTATCTACACCACATTGACTGCAGCAATTCGAGGAGGCAGCTCATTACAACTCGAGATTCTCTGTTAGCAACAGATTCACTTCTATCACAGTTTATTCATGAAAGTGGAGTTGGCTAGCTGATTGACTAATTTGCATAGGGAGTATCAACTGTTCACAAAGCCCCTGACAGTGTTATTAGGTTTTGGATTAGTGGTGCTGGAAGAGCACAGCGGTTCAGGCAGCATCCGAGCAGCAGCAAAATCGATGTTTCAGGCAAAAGCCCTTCATCAGGAATAAAGGCAGAGAGCCTGAAGTGTGGAGAGATAAGCTAGAGGAGGGTGGGGGTGGGGAGAGAGTAGCATAGAGTACAATAGCTGAGTGGGGGAGGGGATGAAGGTGATAGGTCAGGGAGGAGGGTGGAGTGGATAGGTGGAAAAGAAGATAGGCAGGTAGGACAAGTCATGGGGACAGTGCTGAGCTGGGAAGTTTGGAACTAGGGTGAGGTGGGGGAAGGGGAAATAAGGAAACTGTTGAAGTCCACATTGATGCCCTGGGGTTGAAGTGTTCTGAGGCGGAAGATGAGGCGTTCTTCCTCCAGGCGTCTGGTGGTGAGGGAGCAGTGGTGAAGGAGGCCCAGGACCTCCATGTCCTCGGCAGAGTGGGAGGGGGAGTTGAAATGTTGGGCCACACGGCGGTGTGGTTGATTGGTGCAGGTGTCCCGGAGATGTTCCCTAAAGCGCTCTGCTAGGAGTCGTCCAGTCTCCCCAATGTAGAGGAGACCGCATCGGGAGTAACGGATGCAATAAATGATATTAGTGGATGTGCAGGTAAAACTTTGATGGATGTGGAAGGCTCCTTTAGGGCCTTGGATGGAGGTGAGGGAGGAGGTGTGGGCGCAGGTTTTACAGTTCCTGCGGTGGCAGGGGAAGGTGCCAGGATGGGAGGGTGGGTTGTAGGGGGGGCATGGACCTGACCAGGTAGTCATGGAGGGAATGGTCTTTGCGGAAGGCGGAAAGGGGTGGGAAGGGAAATATATCCCTGGTGGTGGGGTCTTTTTGGAGGTGGCGGAAATAAGGTGCTTATCAACCAAGGAGTAGCATTAATATAATGTATTAACATAGTGTTCTTCCTCCAAGCTGTGAAAAATATTGCTTATATTTTGGCACTCGTGATCTCTTTGGAAGTTCTGTAGTAATATCGACAAAATTACAAAAGAGGAGCAAATGGGCTCTTTCCATGAGGCTGGCTTGGGAGGTATCTTCCTCTGAGGAAAGTAATAACATATGAAGAAGAATTCCACTTTCACTCCTATTTACTGAAGCAGAGCCGTAAGGACACTCCCCTCTGTACTCCGACTGGAACAAATCTTTCTGCTGGCAAGGATCTATCATCTAGTGTTTACTCATAGTTTCCAAATTGGTAATTCTTGGTCTCGAGCAACTGAAGTGATATTTGAGTTATTGTGGAATGGCAGTGTATAACCAGATCAAAGTCTAAATCATGACATTTGATCGGTTAATTCGTCCATAGGAGTTACATCGTGCTGCAAGTTTATAGATTAATGTATTCCTGTAAATTTCCTTTTGTGAACATTATTGTGTGCAAACATTACAGTTCTCCCACAGAACAATCAGTCCATGTTGACTAGTTCTGAGGAGGAGTCTTCGGATCTAAAACATTAACTCTTATTTCTGTCTTCACAAATACTGCCAGACCTGCTGAGTTTCTCCAGCAATTCCTGATTGTAGTCCATGTTAGTATTGACAGTTATGAATCTATTTTTCACAAAAGTGTTGCTGAATTCACTAAATTAGCACACAGTGTTAAAGAGTGCTTTACCCAGAGGAAAGCAAACCACACTTCAGCCTGATTATTTTTTTTGAAGTCGTTGACTTGGCCATGTTGCAGTATTCATGTATAAGCATCTCAATTCCTGTCAAAGTAGTTTGCAAGACATTAGGATCTCATTTGTTTTTATCCAGTTGTATAAGTCATAGAGTCACAGAGATGTACAGCACGGAAACAGACCCTTCGGTCCAACTGTCCATGCCGACCAGATAGCCCAAACTAATCTAGTCCCATTTGCCAGCACTTGACCCATATCCCTCTAAACCTTTTCTTTTCATATACCCATCCAGATGCCTTTTAAATGCTGCAATGTATCAGCCTCCACCACTTCCTCTGGCGGCTCATTCCATACACGCATGACCCTCTGTGTGAAAAAGTTGCCCCTTAGGGCCCTTATATATCTTTCCCCTCGCACACTGCTCCTATGCAGTCTAGTTCTAGACTCCCCCACCCCAGAGAAAAGCCCCTCATGATTTTATAAACCTCTATAAAGTCACCCCTTAGTCTCTGACACTCCAGGGAAAACAGCCCCAACTTATTCAGCCTCTCCCTAAACCTCAAAAACTCTAACCCTGGCAACATCCTTGTAAATCTTTTCTGAATGCTTTCAAGTTTCATAACATCCTTCCAAAAGGAAGGAGACCAGAATTGCATGCAATATTCCAAAAGTGGCTTAACCAATGTCCTATAAAGCCACAATATGACCTCTCAACGTCTATACTCAATGGTCTGATGAATAAAGGAAAGCATACCAAATGCCTCCTTCACTATCTACCTGTGACTGTACTTCAAGGTACTATAAACCTGCATTCCAAGGTCTCTTTGTTCAGCAACACTCCCTAGGACCTTATCATTAAGTGTATTGATTTACTTTTTCAAAATGCAGTACCTTGTATTTATCTAAATTAAACTCCATCTGCAACTCCTCAGTCCATTGGCCAATCCAATCAAGATCCTGTTTTACTCTGAGGTAATCTTCTTCACTGTTGACTACAACTCCAATTTTAGTGTCATCTGCAAACTTATAAACTATACCTCTGATGTTCACATCCAAATCATTTATATAAATGATTAAAAGTAGTGGACCCAGCACCGATCCTTGTGGCACTCCACTGGTCACAGGAAGAATATAGCAAAAAGAAGGAATGGACCATCTGATTCATCGATCCTGCTCCGCTATTTGAAACAATTATAGCTAATCTTGCACATCAATTCCACCTTTCTGCCTATTCCCCATTCCCCTTGATTCTACAAGAGACCAAAAATCTGTCTAGCCCAACCTTAAATATATTCAATGATGAATGTCCACAATATTCTGGGTAGAGAATTCCTAAGATTCGTCATCTTTTCTGTGAAGAAATTTATCCTTATCTCTGCCCTAAGTGATGAGTCACTTATTCTGAGACTCTGCTGTGAACGTGCTGCCCTAACTGGCAGAAGCAATGTTGAAGTGTCAACCCTTTCAGATTCTTGAATGTTTCAATGAAATTACCTCCCATTCTTCTAAACTTCAGAGAATATGTGGACAATTTACTCAGCTTCTCATTGTCAGATAACCTTCTCATCCCAAGAACCAAATAAATGAGCTAAGGCTGTACCACCTCCAAAGTAAGTTTACTTAAATATCAAATACATCTTAGTAAAATAAAGAACGGAAGGGGGCCTTTTACTTTTTCCAACTTATTTTGCTATTCAATTAGATCGTGGCTGTGATACCTCAACCCTTTACTCCAACTCTTTACACATTTGTTTAACAGAAATGTACTGCTCTCAGCCCGAAAGTTTCAGTTGACGCAGCCTGTGCAGTGTTGCTGAGCTGAGACATCCAGCTTTCCATTAGCCTTTGTGGGAAAATTGCCTTATTGATGCCACTGCAGAATGGTCCAGCTCTCATATTAAAAAGGTGCTCTCTTTTTCTATCTTTCCCTGTCATTTCTCTGTGTTTACCTCATTCAGTCCTTTTAAAAATCTCAATTTGATTTGCACTTGGGATGAAAAACCATTCTATGTCCACATAATTCAACATTTTTGCAATCTTTCTGCTTTAATTTTTTGAAATACTACCATAACAATCGTTACCCCAGGCTGTGAGAAATCTGGCTTCTTTTGATCACAGAAGCTGAAGCTTTATTTTCATGCTGACTTGCTCATTTAATCTGTTTGTGAATGTTTTACTCCCAATATATGTTTCACATTTAATGGAGGTGGCATAGATGTAAAAAACTTAACCCTGTGCCTTTTGATAGTTCATCCTAGAGACTATGTGTTCATTTGTCCTTTATTATTTCCTGTGCATTGAATCTACTGACAGTTAATATTGTTTTATTGGACAATAAAACAAACCCCAAACTGTTTATAGACTCTTGCCTGATTAATTAGTTTACAGGATAAATTGCTGCGCCACAAGTTACTGAGAGAATTATAAGCATACACTAACCGAATTGGGCAACAGTGGAGTGTTCAGCTGGTACTGCACAGACAGAGGATGTACAATTAGAAAGAGATACAGTTATTTAATATGGTGGGATATTCAATTGCCACGTAATTCTAAAAGGAGATATGCATTCATTTGTCTTTCTTCATCCCTTGTAGTTTCTGTGCGCTATGTTCCAAGTTGCTTGTTAGATGTAGCCAAGGTGCTGACATTTTTTATGGTATTCTCCCCTCCAGTGACCTCTATCAACTGAGTAAATTGCACGTTAAATGGGTCAAGCCATATAACATCATGATGTCAGTGTCTGGAGAATTCTTTTAAAACCCAGCACCTCGAAGCAGTCTCGAAGTAAGCATGTTATAAAACGTAGGGCACAGGAAATCCCAAGCGATCGAATTTGTTGGTATCAGAATTTTGCTGGTAATTTGGATGCCTGCCGGTCACACCTGTGAGAACGGAAAGTAATTTGCAGTAATACATGTCCACTTTGTTTACACTGATCCAGCGTTGTCTGCTTTCTGTCTGTACATCTTCAGTCTGGTCTGAGCAAGTTATTACATTCAGCCAAAGTGGGGGAAAGAAAACACCTTGGGAAATCAGGCCAGGAGATGACTATAATTAATACAGGAACGTTTTTTTACATTGAGAGGTTAGTGAGAAACTTTTCAGGATGTGAAAGATAATTCTCTTTTTCTAATTTTGATCAATATAGTTTATCTTCTAATCTGACAAGAATGCCCATTTACAGTCTTAATTCTTGCAGTGAATAGCTGTCAATGATAACACCATCCAGCAGACAGGGCGGGGTAGATTTTGCCTGAATGCTGATGCCTATTAACATCCAATTTTATGCTCTGACAACTTTAATGGGAGTGTCAAATGGGTATGAAAAGAAACAATTGGATTAACCTTGTGACTTTCATGAGCTGAGGAGCCTCACAGCATCTTGCAACCACTTTGGAACTGTAGTCACTATTGTAATGCAGGAAACAGGAGCCATTTTACATGCAGCAAGTTCTAACAAAGAATAACTAGATCATCTGTTTACCTGATGTTGATTGATTGAAGCTGGCTGGGACACTGTGGTTGACCCTCCTGCTGCTGTTTGAGATACAGTAGTTCCGCGGCAGAAGCAGCCTCAGTTTAACACCTTAACTGAAATGCAACAACAACTACACTGGAACCCTGGTATGGGATTGTTAACCCACAACTTTCTGACTCAAGAGGTGTGCAACCTACAGTTGACATTTCTGTT